>NW_006399858.1:11834961-11849665 GCF_000299155.1 Elephantulus edwardii
GAAGAGATTGAGATTGTTAACAACTTTAGTCTGCTTGGCTCCACGGTCAACACTTGGCACCAGTAGCCAGGAAATAAAACTTTAAAAAAATGTTTTGCAATGGGAAAGTCTGCTGTGAGGGACCTCTCCAAAGTACTGAAGAGCAATGGTGTCACTCTGGAGACTAAGGTGCATCTGCTACAGGCTTTGGTCTTTGCAATCACTTGTTATGCATCAGAGAGTTGAATGACTAGGACTAGGAAGGATAGAAGGAGAATGGATGCCTTTGAGCTGTGCTGCTGGAGAAGAGTTTTGAATGTACTATTCAAATGTACTATTTTAGACTGCCAAAAAAAGAAACAAATTCATCCTTGAGAGGGTTAAACCACGCTGATCCCTGGAGTGAAGGATTCTTGGGCTTCATCTGACATACTTTGGACATGTTGTAAGGAGGGACAGGTCTTTGGAGAGGGACATCATGCTTGGGAGGGTGGAGGAGTGGCACAGAAGGGAAAGACCTTCTATGAGGTGGATTGATTCAGTGACTGGGGTAATCAGGATGGGTATGTCAGGGGCAGTGCAATTGGCACAGGATAGAGCAGATTTAGGGCTGTTGTACATAGGGTTGCTATGAGTTGCAAGGGACTCGACAGCACATAACAACAACAACAAAAACAACGTGATTGTCTGATTCAAAGTGGCCAAAGGCAGTCTGTGTCATCTTGCTAATGCCTAGAATGTCTATGTTCTTGCATTCCATTTAATTTTCACAACTTCTTGCTTTCCAACATTCATACTTTATATAACCCATGTTTGATCTATTAAAGATGTTTGCAGCTGTTTCTTCTCATTTTAAATCAAAATAAACTTTCAATCTGGGCTCTATCTCTAACATTCTATCTGGAGTTGTTGGGTGCCAATATGTCAACTAAAACTTATAATGACCTTATTAACTCCAGAATTTACCCTTGCTCTGTCACGTCTATTCTCACAATTTCTGATAATGTGGAAGCCCACCATTACAGTCATTGTGTCAATTCATCTTTTTGAGAGGATCTTCCTTTCTATTGCTGAACCTTCACCTTTCTTTTTCCAAAAAGTAGTCCCTCCAGACAATATGCTCCAAGTATATTTGATGCAATGTCACAATCCTTGCTGTTAAGTATACCAGAACTACACTTCCTCCAAGACCGACTTGTCTGTTCTACTGGAAGAGCATGGGATATCCGTACTCTTCTCCAATACCATAAGTTAGACTTATCACTTCTACTTCTATCATGGAATATATGGATATACTCATTTTACTACTACTTGGCAATTTTTATATTAAAAATAAATAGTCCTTTAGGTATGCATTTTTATAATGATAAAGTGGTGTGGTGTGTAATGTGTTGAGCCTCTTGATTGATTGTTCAAATGTGCCAGCTGCTTTTTGGAAGGTTGTTGTTTACTCCCATAAATAACTGCAGCCTTGTAAACCTAATGGAGGTTTACTGTGAGTTTGGACGGACTCTACAGAAGTAAATTTCATTTTAATTTGTATGATGATTGAATTATGAAATATTAGAGTATAAAGATAAGTAGCTTTTATAGATGTAATTAAAATAACTCCTCTATTGCTTTAAGTTAATCCAAGGGAAAAGATGCTGTCTGGATATAACTTTTAAACAAAGTTTAGACTTTCACTGAAAAATATGTAAGCCTAAGAGCTTTCCCTAGTCATCTTGAAAAAGAGCTTTAGTGTGAACTATCCTTGGAGATGGCTATATGTTCAAGAAAAAAAGATACATCCATGATGCACACCCTTCCTGATTTTAAACCATGCAATATTTCCTTGCTCCATTCAGATAACAGCTTTTTTATGTAGGTATAGATGTCACATAAGCATAATTAAGCATTCTGAGATTCCCATTTTCTGACTGTTAGTCATATTCTCTTAGACCCCAACATTTAAATGTTTTTCATAGTAAATAACACGCAAATAGACATTCTTCTGATATTCTCTAGTTTCAGCTTGGATGCATCTGGCATCCTCAACAATACTGTGATGGCAGTTCCCTCTCGATGTACAGGGAATTGTACACTGTTCCCTGGTTTTGGATAACCTTTGGCAATGTTTTGCTTGCATGTGTGTAAAAACAGCAAGAACCATGTGAACAGTGCCATATCTGACCTTTACCAACTTCACAGGAGGAAATAATCCCTACCCATAGCATTAATAACACAAAACCCAATTCCCATGGTGTCAGACATGTCCTCCATGCTCCCATGCTTCTTTATACTCATCTCAGTACCAATCTTACTGCTTGGCTAGGTCCAAAATCTCATGTGATAGCTCACAGACCACACAGAAGCATATTTGGAAAGTTAAAAATGTCATAATAAAGATTTATAACAAAATACAGTCAAGATAGCTTCCAAAATGTTTATGCTCTATGAATTCATTGGGTTGTGGGAGATCTCTCTTCTCTGGCTAGGTAAAGAATTCCACCCATCTCTTCTGGTGCAGGGAGAATTGCTTTTGGTGGGGGAAGGGAGAAATACTTATTCTCTGCAGCTGGAGCTGTTCAATTTATTGGTGAGACAAGCCAATCCTCTTGCAGATTTTTCAGATTGTTCCCCTGGTAGATTGCCTGATAGATAGGCAATCTCTTTATGGATAAGCCAACGTGCCTCACTTACACAGTCCTGCCCCCTCCACATAGTCAGTCATCTACACTATAACACCCATATTGACAGACAAACTTCACAATGTGACATTAATGATTTTGTTCTGTAATTGACACATTCTCTTTTTTAAAATTTATTTTATTAATTTTAATCAACATTTACAGAGATTTTGGATTTCCATTAATTCATTGTTGCACTTTTCTCCCTGCCAACCCCTCTCCCCTGATTGCTCCTCTCTTTGAAAAGTAAAAGAAAAATTCTTTCGTTGGTATACAATGCCCACCCTCCCACACCTCCACCACCCCCAACTGCCCCGAGTACACTCCACTTTGCTACCTTAGTTCTGGACTCTTGTGAGAACCATAATACCCTATCATACATCGCTTTTAAAATGTTCTCTCTCTCTCATCTGTTTCAATGCAGTATTTGGATTACATTTCTTTGGAATGGGAAAAAATATAGATCTTTTTTCAGTCAGCTGTTCTCCAAATTTCTTAGCATCAATTGATGAGCGCATACAGGGCTGCATCTATTAGTGGAAACATGTCAATTAGTATTCCATTGATGAACGTCATCCTTCATTCACCCTTTGCTCTTGTTCACATAGTACTTCTTGAAATTTTTCTATCTCGACTAATTCCTTTTAGTTTAGTGAATCTGTCTATTCTCCCATCTTCTTTTGCTGCTTTCTGGACCATTCAAGATGCTACCCACAGTATCCTTCAGTGTTACAGCTTTAGGCTTGAATTTGATTTTCAATTCTTTCAGCTTGAGAAATATTGTGTGAGTTCTTCCTTTTTTATTCTCTAACTCAAGTTCCTTACATATTTTTTTAAATAATATTTTCCATAGTCTTGTCAAGCTGCCCTTTGGAATCTTCTGTTAAGCGCTTTGGTTCAAATCTTCTTCATTTTAAACAAATGAGATTGTATTATTTTCATATGATAATTTGTTCAGGATTCCTAGATTTATTTTATATATAGATTAAATAAAAATGATGAAAAGATAAAATCATGGTGCACATTTTTCATGATTTAAGCCAACAGTATCTTATTATGCATTAGCGTAATTATGTATTCAGCAATTTCCATTTTTTGCACTATTATATTTGTTATTGTTCAGAATAAAAAATTTTTCCATAGTCAATAAAACATAGGAACACATCTTTACTATATTTTTTGCTTTCAGCCAAGGTTCATCTAATATCAACAATATTATCCCACATTTTAAGTTCTCTTCTGAATCCACTTGGAATTTCTGGAAGTCCATTTTCAAGGTATTGCAACCATAATCTTTGATAATCATAATCATAACCTTCAGAAAAAGTTTACTTACACATGATGTTAAGGCTATTATTTTATAATTTCTATAAATTCTTTTGGATAATCCTTCCTTGGAATAAATTTACATGTGAGCTTTTTCAACTGGCTTGTCATGTGTCCTCCATGTTTCTTGGCATAGCTGAGTACTTCCAGTGTTGCATTCTCTTGTTGAAACACTTTAACGTGTATTCCGTCAATTCTGGAAGTCTTGTTTTTTGTGACAATGTCTTTAGTTGCTGTTGTTGTGAAGTGCTGTCGAGTCATAGGTGACTCATAGCAACACTATGAACAAAATACCTGGACACATATACAACTTGCATCCTTTGTTCAGGTTCATAGGGTTTCTGGAGGTAAGATATTTCAGAAGTGGATGCCACTCCTGCTTATAGCTTGAATTTATTTCTTCAATACTAATAGTTTTTTATTATATACGACCTCATGAAATAGTTTCAACTAATACTTTTTGGTATAGTGGCTTTAATTTATAGAAACTATGAAATCCTAAACAGATTTTTTTTAAAACCTTAGATTTGTGGTTAAATAAATAAAAAAACAAAAAAACAAAAAAAACAAAACAACAAAACCCCAACCTGTATATAGTTTGTCGCGAAGTATAGAAAATCAGTGCAACCTTTCTTGTAATTAACCAGGTAAATTATGATGGTGGTGGTTGTTGTACCATCGAGTTGGTACCAATCCATACATAGCTAACCCTCTGACAGGTTTTCAGAGGCAGTTAATTGCTCAAGAGGAGATTGCTCATCCTTCTTTCATGGAACAGCTGGTGACCTTGAACCACATGCCTTCAGGATTACAATGCAGTTATTGCCACTATGCCATCAGTTTGGCCTAAAGTATCCATGTCAAGGAAGAAGAAAAATAGACATTTAATAAAGGTTTAGGAAATTGAATCATTACTTCTTGGCAGTTGACAGGATATAAAGTGAATTAAGTGTTAAGGAATCTTCCAAATTTCCTAATTTAAAACGACTGGATGATAATGGTACCATTCATTGAGAATGTTTTTGTTGTTACATATCATTGAATTGGATCTGACTCATAGTAACTCTAGGTACAATAGAACAAAACACTAGTTTGTCCTGTGCCACACTTGTACAACCATTGTCATGTTTAAGACTGTTTGTTGCAGACATAATGTCAACCCATCATCTTGTGATGTTTCTCTTTTCTTTTGTGCTTCTGTTTTACCAAGTAAGACATCCTCCAGGGACTAGATCTACTTAATACCTAAGCATGTGAACCAAAGTTTTACCATTCTCTCATCTAAGGAGCATTAGGACTGCACTTCCTACAATACTTATTTATTTTATCTTCTGGCAATGCCTAATGTATATTTCATAATATTATAATCAATATACCATAATCAATCTCAGTCACTCTATAATTTAAATTCATCCATTCCTCTGTTGTCTTCCTATTTAATGCCTAACTTTCTCATGTATAGGAACCACTGAATAGAGAATGATTTATAGCAACCCTATGAACAATAGATTTGAACCTTGTTCTATCCTGTGCCAATCTTACAATCTCTGACACACTCAAGCCCATTGCTGTAGTCACTGTGTCAACTCATCTGGTTGAAGGGTTTCCTCTCTTTCCTTCCCCCCCCCCATACACACCTATCCAAGCATGATATACTTCTCCAAGCAATAGCCCTTTCTAGCCACATGCCCAAAGTATGTGAGAAAAAGCTTTACCATCCTTGCACTCTGTATCTTCTTCAGGACACATCTATTTATAGTTTTGGTAGTACATGGGGCATTCTATTCAGAACTCTTATTCAAAACCACATTTCAAAGACATCACCTTTTCTTCTGTCATATTTATTCATTCTCCAATTCTCAATAGCTTAGAAAGTGATTGAAAGGACAATGGTTGTTGAGAAAAATCATTGAAGAAAGAAAACAAAAAAACAACAGGAATTTTCAATATGTGTGTGATGATGGTTTAGATTTCACTGTTTGGAATTTTGTGTGCCCTTAAAATGTTAAAGACCAGATATATTAGAGTTGCTATAGGAATTAAATATATTATCAGAGTCCCTGACCAGACTAAGCACAAGCTTACCATTTGCAACTGAGCAGGAGTGGCATCCACTTTCTAAATAACAAGCTTCCGGAACCTCTATGTACTTTGATAAATATTGATAGTTGTAGAGGGGCTTTAGGCCTTTTTTTCACAGGGTTGCTATGAGTTGTGCTCTACTCGAAGGTAATCAACAACAACAATAACACTTTTTATTATCACTAACATCTATCATATCAAGTTCTACAAAGGAACTAATGCTGAATAAAGGAACCCTGGTGACAAAGTGATTACGCACTATTATTTGTGTCATTGGGGCTAAACCTATAACTTAAAATTAAGTTTGCATGTCAGATTGTATGCCATATTGGTAGGAAAGATAAATACTTGTAAACGTGTCCTTAACTTAAAATAGTAGATAAATTCCCACATGCCCATTTTTGCTGCCAGGTCTTTGGCTTTTCCACTCAAAAAAGAGTGAGCCTTTGATTTTTCCACCTTTCTAAAGGAGCTAATGCCAACAGACCCATCACCATGCATCTCTTCAGACAACGACAGAGAGGGCTGTTCTGCATCCTGGTCTGTGTATACATGCCTGTTATTATCCTTTGTTGTCAGAAATAGAACATCTATTAGCTCACTGGGTTCGAAGGGTGATATGAATGTTGAACTTATTTTACAGTTTAAACACATATATGGTTGTTTGTTTAGTGTTTACTTTTGTCAGTACAGCACTTGTCTGTCAGTTTGCTATACTAAGATAACTTGTGTGTTGCTATGAAGCTGGTATCTATGCTACAGGTATATCCAATGTCTGCAGGGACATCTATGGTGAATAGATTTCAGCAAGGTTCCCAGATTAAGACTGATTAAGAAGCAGGATTGCCAGCCACTTCTGAAATAACAAATCTTTGAAATTCCTGTGAACATACAGGAACATACGTTGTTATTTTATATCATTTATATGAAACTTATTCCTAGCTGACCACCCTCTAGTGGGTTTTCAGAGGTAGCACATCCATTGCACGGGGGGGGGGGGGGAAGCCCAGTTTTCTCCTGCAGAGTGGATGGTGGATGTCTTTGGGAAGGTAAGGCAGCTTCTTACCACTAGACAATCAGTATAGCACAGATGGAAAGCCATTCAAAAATGAGGAAAGGCACCTACAAATAGCAACTAATAATTGAAATGTAGAATGGATTCAATACAAATAGAGGAGAATTAGAAATTGTTAAAAGTTAAACAGACAACATAAAGTTAGACATTCTAGGTATTAGTTAGCTCGGATGGACTATAATTGGCCAATTGAATCAGACAATCATATGCTTTGTTATGCCACAAATGAAAGAAGAATAGTGTGTCTTCACAGTTAAAGAGATAGTTTCAAGGTCTATAATGAAGTACAGTGCTGTTATTAAGAGAATAATATCCACACCATACAAGGGAAACCTGTTAATACAACTATTATTCTAATATGCTCACCAACAGCTACAGATAAAGATGGGGGGGGGAGGAGGAATCTTCTAAACTTTGGCAACTTGAAACTGATTAACCATATAGTCAAGATGCATTAATAATAATTGAAGACTGAAATATAAAGGTTAGAAGAGAAATGAATCAGTAGTAGTTAAAATTATTAACTTGGGGACAGAAATGAGGCTGGAAATAGAATGATTCCATTTTGCACTTCAATGAATAATTCATCACATGTAACTTTTTAAAGAAATACAGACAGTGACTGTACACATGTACCTCAGCTGATAGACTCCACAGGAAATAGATTACTACATCTGTGAAATTAATCATTGTAGAAGCTTTTTATAAATCTTCAAAACCATACCAAGTGCTGATTATGGAACATATGCAAGTTCAAATTGAAGTTCAAGAATGCTATGGAAATAATATTGAATGATCCAGAAAATATCAAAAGAAGATGGGAGGAATACACAGAGTCACTGTATCAAAAATAGTTGGTTGCCAGTGAAATATTTCAGAAAATAACACATAAAGATCCAATGGTAATGAGGATTTATTCTAAGATGAATTGAAGGCATTGACAAAAAACAAGATCCCAGGAATCAATGGAATATCAATTGATATGTTTCAGCTAACAGGTGTAGCCCTAAATATGTTCCTTAGTCTGTGCCAGGAAATTTGGAAGACTGAAAAAACTGACTGGAAAGATAGGTATTTGTTCCCATTTCTAAAAAAAAAAAGTGATCAAACAGAATTATCAAACACTATAAAAATATTACATGGAAACAAAATATTGCAGAAGATCATTTAAAAATTGCTGGAACAATGCAATGGCATTTAACTGCTACAAGTTCAACCTGGATTCAAAAGAGGCTATGGTTTCAGAGGGATCTTGGCTAAAAGCAGAGAGTACTAGAATAGCTATCTATGTTTTATTGACTATGAAAAGACTTTTGACTGGGTGGATCATAGCAAACGATAGCTAACATTGAACAGGATGGGGATTCCAGAACTCTTAATTATGTTTATACCAAATAGACTTAACCAAGAAGCTGTCATCCAAACAGAACATGGTTTAAAATCAAGAAAGTTACGCTTCAGGACTGTATTCTTTGTCCATAATTATTCAATCTGTATATTGATCAAGTCATTTTAGAAACTGAAATTTATGAAGAAAGGTGTGACATCAGAATTTAAGGAAGACTCATCAACAACCTGCTTTATGCAGATAACACAATCTTACTTAAAGTTAGAAGGACTTGAGGTGTTTGCTGCAGAATATAATGGGATTACAGTCTTCAGTATGGATCACACTTATAAATCAAGAAAACAAAAATTCTTACCACAAGGAAAATAGGCAACATCAGGATAGAGAAAAGATTGATGTAGTCAACAATTTTATCTTGTTTGGATACAGAATAAATACCCCCGGTAAGAGTAGTCAAGAAATCTGGAAACACATCATTGAGAAAGTGAGCTGTCAGGGACCTCTCCAAAGTCCTGAAGAGCAATGATGTCAATTAAAAGGAGTTCCTAATTCAATTCATGGTCTTCCCAATCATCTGATACATATCTGAGAGATGGAAACTAAATAAGGATGACAGAACAAGAATTGATGCCTTTGAATTGTGGTGTTGAAGAGGAGGACGGCATATCTCATGGACAGCCAAAATTAAAATTAAAAAAATAGGTATGTCTTGAAGAAAATGCAGCCAAAGTGTTCCTTAGAGGCAAGGATCTTGAAGTGTCATCTCACATAATTTGAGCATATAGCTAGAAGAGGCTGTGGCTTTGAAAAGGACATCATCCTTGGAAAGGTGGAGGGTCAGTGAAAGAAAGAAAAACCTTCAACTAGATAGATTGACACCGTGAGTGCAGCAGTGAACTCAAGTATGACACAAAGGATGAGGATGGCACAAGAAAAGACAGGGCTCAAATCTGTTGTCCATAAAGTTACTATGAATCATCATGGATGTGATGGCACCTAAATAATAACAGGTAGAGAATAAGCAGTAGATCAGTGGGTAAATACGGATAAGGAGCAAAAAGTAGGTAAAATACTAAGTCAGATTGTGATTTATGTAAATAAAAGTACTGTGCTTGCAGAGAAAACGAGTAAAGATAGAGTAATAAAAAATAAATGAATAAAAACCAGAGAAACAGCATGATATTCTGCCCTTTGCTGTTGAGTTTCTGGGACTGTATTCATACTTTGCTTTCTACAACAATACTTGGTCCATATCAGCACTTTTATGACCTTCGAGGTTCCTGATATTGCTTATCCTTTTCAGAGAGGAAGGACAGCTCTACCATCATCATTGCTATTACTGAAATTGAGACCTCTATGCTCTTGATCTCAGTCACAAGTCAATCTTGGATGGGATACCTTTTGAATTCCACATAAACTCACATAATGTGACTGTGAAAGAGTAGAGTGCATAATCTCCTTACACTCATGCAATACAACCATGAACCTCTGTAAATCCTACTTATGAAATTCCACGTTCTATTGTCATTGTTAAGTGCCATTGAGTGCAGGATTGATACGTATAATCTGTGTGATGTGATGTGTTTTTATTTTCTTAAATTGGTAGGATAAATCCTTGCATGCCAACTGCACATAGGTTGAGAGTGTTGCTCTGTGCTCAAACATTGATCTACAAATGGAGAGATCAGGGGTTCAAATCCATCGATCACTCCAAAGGAATAAGATATAGCAACTTGCTTCAGTTGATATCATAGCCTTGGAAACTTAATGAAGCTACTCTTCTCTACCCTACAGGATTGTTACTAGCTTGCTACAAATCAAGAATCAACTTAAAGGCACACAATAGCAGCTTCTATTTTGAACACAACTACAAAATAGAGATGAAATTACTTACATATTGAATTCATGGGTCCAGACAAGATCATCTAAGTGTAGAAAGAATGAGAAGTTGAAAAAGTCTAAGACTTATTGCAGAAGAATTCTGGGGTTGAAAGAAAATTCAATAATCTGAATGCTACTGAGGGAGCAAGTATGATAACAAGTGAAAGTATCTGTTGGGTTTGTGGATATGAAAACCTTCAAAGGTCTTACAGAAATTTTGATGGAGGGATGGGGTTGGAAGCCAGTTTGGAATAGTGTGAAATATATGTGAGAACTGAGGAAATGCAAAGCATAAAAATAACACACCAGATGCCTGTTTGTATAAAGGACAAAACAGGTTAGTTGCTACAGAAAGATTAATTTGAAGTTTGTATGAAGCTTAATTTGGATTTTTCACAGGGAATGACCAAAGAAGGCTTAAAATTCAAGGAGAATAATCTAAGTTTAAGGATTGTTATGCATGAAAAATATTCATTGATAGAAAAACATCTAAAAACGATAGAAGGGATGAGATTCTAAGCAGAAAGAGATCATTTGCTCTTAATTAAGAGGAAGGTCATCCTCAATCGCTATCACAGAAAAGGCAAATAAGACCAAGAACCAAATTCACTGGCATTAAGTCAATGTAGATGCATAATGACTCCAGAGGATAGAGGAGAACCCTACAGGGGTTCTGAGGCTGTAAATATGTGCAGAAGTAGATTGCTTCATCATTTTTCTTAGGAAGAGATGAGTGGATTCAAGGTTTTGACTAGTAAGAGAGATTTCAACCACTACATCACTAGGGAGCCTCCACAAGCGTATACAATACTTTAAACAGTAATCAAGTGAAATAATTAATTCTGGTATGATTAATGACTTTCCATTCAGTAAATTACATTTTCTCAATATGTAGTAAGGAAGCAAGTTGTTAGATGAACGTAGAGAGATAAAATTACCCAGAAGTATAAAGAAAATAAGAGATAATTTGGAATTATGGTCAAAAGCAAAAGTGTAAGTAAATCAACAATTAGTAAAATTAGTGATAATTTAAGTGTCATTTAAGGCTAATGATTAAGAATATACGTTGAAATTAATATAACTGTTTTAAAGAGTCCTAACAGTGTTCTATCATGGAAGAAATATGGGCAATCAACTCCCATGCAATTCAATGCCTTTGAAAATCCACTGGACGTTCAGCTACATGTTTGCTCCAACTCTATGATACACAACAGCAACAATAATACAAGTCTTTCATGAACATTCTAGGAAAGTGGACAGTGGGATTCACTCTCAGATAATGTGTTGTTGGATAAATAAGTAAGTAAGAATGAATATATGACTTTGAGCTGTGGTGCTGGAGAAAAGTATGAATATACCTCCTTGGAGGCAAAGATTCTGAAGCTTTGCTTGACATACTTTGGGCATGTTGCAAAGTGGGACCAGTCCTTGTAGAGGGACATCATGCTTGGGAGGTTGGAGAGACAGTGCAAGAAAGGAAGACTTGCTGAGATGGATTGATTCAGTGATTAGGGTAATGGAGGTAGGGGTGTCAAAAACAATAAGATTGGCAAAGGACAGAGCAGGTTTTAGGGCTGTTGTACATAGGGCCGTTATGAGTCACAGACAACTTGATGGCACATAACAACAACAACATGTATTAGCTTATACTTGTCACAATTAAAGCATACAACATGATACAGATACTCCTTAAGCACAGATATGTCCCCCATATTAGGGGAGCAATGAAGCAGAGTAAAGAAACAGTTTGAAATACAGTATACCTAAAAAAAAAAAATTGGCCAATTATAAAATGCTTTTTTTTTATACTGAATATGGAATAATTATAGGGTTAAGCAATCTGAATTTATTAGATAATGTGATTGTGTGAATCAGAAAAATAATTCATAGGGCACAAAGCTACCAAATTAATTATTCAGCAAATACCCCTTTTATAGCACCTTGGAGGACTGATTTTTTGTTTTTATTTATTTTCTATGTGCACCTGTTTAGCTGTTAGATTTCTTATCCTCCCCTGTTATAGCATATTATTCCATTTCTGATTCTTGACTGCACACACAGCAATATTGTAAATTAAAGAAGTGCAAGGGAGACTGAAAAACTAAGGAGTTCTCAAGAGAAAAAAAAGTAAAATGAGACACAAGAGAACAGCAAGCACATTAAGTGTTTCCGTACTGTATTTTTTTAAGCCGTATCTTGTGTATGATAGGATGGGGTTTAGATCTGTTATTCATAGGGTCACTATGGGTCATTTTCTACTTGAAGAACTCCTAACAACAACCACATATGAGTAAATATGTATATGTGCGTGTGTGTGTGTGTGTGCGCATATGTATATATTTGGATTCAGGAGTTGCATTCATATCCTAAACAACATGCCTCCAGAAACACTATGAACTTTGATAAGTGTTGATAGTTAAAGAAAGGCTTCAAGCCTTTTGTTCATAGGATCGCTATGAGTCATGCTCAACTCAAAGACAATCAACAGCATAATATATGTATATTATGTATGTATATATATATATGTGTGTGTGTATACATGTATATATATGTATGTTTGTGTGTATACCTGTATATATGTAAATGTGTGTATATGTATATATCCATAAAGTATGTTATTTTTGTAAATATATTCTATAAAATTTTATTTTTACCTCACAGTTTTAAATGATTCATTTTTAAAATGGCATTTATCTTTGAGTGAGATGTGTGATACAAATTTATTTCTTTGTTCACCAAAGTCCTCAGAGTAAATAACTTTTTAATGCCACGTACAATTTTTAAATCTAGTATAACCTATCATAATTTATTTGTGTTCAAAGTTTAGTTTAGAGTCTACATTTGCTTTTATTTTTCTAGCTCTTTCTGGTGTTTTGTTCTTTTTTCAGTCACAGCAACATAATAATTCAGTGGAAAATTATTTTAATCTGCTTCATCCAAAACAAATTTATTTGTTATACTGAATATACTGCTGTACTAATCTAAAACAATTTTTTCCTCTCTTCTTAATTATTAATTTTAATGAAAGTTTACAGAAACTTTGTATTTCCATTCATTCACTGTTGTACTTTTCTCCCTGCCCAACAGTCCCTCACCCCCAGTTTGCTCTTCTCTTTGAAAAGGAAAAGAAAAATTCTTTCCTTGTTATGCAATCCCTCCCCCCAAGTCCACTTCACTATGCAACTTTCGTTCTGGACAACTGTCATGAAAATAATACCTAATCATATATCCATTTTAAACAGTTCTTTCCCTCATCTGTTTCAGTGTTGTACATATTATTTATACCCTCTTTCTCAGTCTCCCCACAACCCTGATGTCAGTCCCATTTTACAACAGTGGCACTATGCAGTATTTGTCCTTTTGTGACTAAGATATTTCACTCAGCATAATGTCCTCCAGAGTCACCCATTTTGTATAATAGTTCAGGAATTCCTTATTTTTCAATGGAGTGTAGAATTCCATTGTGTGGATATACCACAGCTTTTCTATCCATTCGTTTGTTGACAGGCACTTAAGTTGTTTCCAACTCTTTGCTACTGTGAACAAAGCTGTGATAAACATGGATGCGCATATATTTGCTTGGATGGCGGTTATCATTTCACTGGGTTCATTCCCAGGAGTGGAATTGCTGGGTCAAATGGTATTCCTATTTTCAACTTTTTGAAAAAAGTACCATACTACCTTCTATAGTGGTTGCACCATTTTACACTCCCATCAACAATGAATAAGTATTCCAGTTTCTCCACAACCTCTCCAGCAATTGTTGTTTGCTTTTGGGCTAACTTTTGCTATTCTTACTAGGGTGAGATGATAGCTCATAGTTGTTTGGATTTGCATCTCTCTTAGAGCTAGGGATTTCAAACATTTCTTCAAGAGTTTGCCACCTGAATATCTTCTTTGGTGAAGTGTCTGTTCATATCCTGTGCCCATTTTTCAATTGAGTTGTTTATCTTACAGTGGTGCTCGAGTATTTTATAAATTCTAGATACAAGTCCTTTATCTGACATATCATTACCAAATGTTTTTCCCCCAGTCTATGGCTTCCCTTTTTACCCTGTTGGAGAAGTTTTGGGATGTGCATACGGATTTTATTCTTAGACGATCCCATTCATCTATTTTCTCTTCTCCTGGTTGTAGATTTTTCAGGATGCTTAGAAGATTGCTCATGTTGTGGATTAGGAATTCAAGAGTTCTTCTAAGCTTTTCTTTAACGAAGTTTATAGTCCTTGGTTTTAGTTTTAGGTCCATGATCCACTTTGAGTTGGTTTTTTTGGATGGAGTGAGGTGTGAATTTTGACTGAGTTTTCTGCAGACAGTTTTCCAAATTTGCCAACACCATTTGTT
>NW_006399858.1:11850155-11851242 GCF_000299155.1 Elephantulus edwardii
GATTTGTGTATGTTAATCTTGCATCCTGCCACTTTACTGAATTGGTCAACTATGTCCAGTAGTTTTCTTGCTGGGTCTTTAGGGTTTTCTAAGTATACTGTCATATCATCTCCATAGAGAGATAATTTTACCTCCTTTTTTCGAATTTGGATACCTCTTATTTCTTTCTCTTGTCATATTGCTATAGCTAAGACTTCCAATACAATATTCAATAAGAGAAGTTGTAGTGGACATGCTAGCCTAATTCATGTTCTCAAAGAGAATATCTTTGACCTCTTTCCATTGAGAACAATGTTGGCTCTAGGGTTTGTGTGTACACTTTCTATTATGTTGAAGAAATTCCCCTCTAATCCTATTATGTTGATTATTTTAATCTGGAAAGGTTGTTGGATTTTTGTCAAAGGCTTTTTCTGCATGAATTGATAGGATCATGTGGTTCTTGTTCTTTGCTTTGTTAATTTGATGAAATACATTGATCGTTTTTCTTATGTTGAACCATCGTTGCGTACCTGTTATGAATCCCACTTGGTCTTGGTGAATTATTCTTTTGATGCATCATTGGATTCTATTTGCAAGGATTTTACTCATGATTTTTGCATCTATGTTCATAAGAAATATTGACCTACAGTTTTCTAGTTTGGTCATGTCCTTTCCTGGCTTTAGTAAAAAGGATATTCACTGGAAATAAAATCATGTTTCTCTTCTCTAAAAGCCTAATAAACCTCTGGGCTGTGTTGTTGTTGTTATGTTCTGTCAAGTCATCTGCACATAGTGACTCTATGTATAATAGCTCTGAAACCTGGGCTGTCCTGAACGTGTCTCACTGGTTTACCTCCAATTACAATATCAATTGATCTTCATCCAGTGTCTTCCTCTCCTGCATTGTCCCTCCACTTATCCAAGCATGATGTCCTTCTCCAAGGACCAATTCCTCCCAGCCAAGTGCCTCCTGTATGTAAGATGGGGTTTCAAAATCCTAGGAGAAACTTGGTTTCACCCTCTCCAAGACAGACCACAGACCTGCTTGTTTTCTTGGATGTCCATGGTGTTTTCAAGACTCTTCTCCAGCACCACAACTCAAAAGCAT
>NW_006399858.1:11854502-11875144 GCF_000299155.1 Elephantulus edwardii
CTCCATCATGTTGACAGCCTCTGAAACATTGGACCTTATATTTTGAATAGTGGATTCTTGTTTTTCCAGTGCTGCTAATGCCTCATTTGTTTTCTCTGCAATGTTCTGCGTTGTTTTTCTGAGCTCCTCCTGGTTTTTGCTTGTAGTATTCTGTAATTCATCAAGTTTTTCTTTTATCCATTGGATATATTCAGTCAGTCCTCTTTTAAATTGTGTCAGAAAGTTCCATCAGACTTTCTGGCTTCAAGGAGTCCACTGATACTGTGTCACCCTTTGTGAGTGACATCTTGCTTTGCTCTTGTGTATTGTGTGGGATAATTTGCTTTCTTCGAGACAATGATATGTTCTTGATCTGAAAATAATGCTCTTGAGATCAGTTGGGAAGCTACCAAACTTGTGCATTTCTCTGAACTTCTGACTTCAGAGAAATGTCAGTTCAGAACCTGCGAGGGCAATCTCTTGTTGGTAAGACAGGTCAAGTTGCTCCCGATTAAAGGCAATTTGATTGCCCAGACGTGTAGGCACTGGTGTGGAGCCAAATGGGGAGAGGCATGCACAGGTTTGGGGTGATCTCAAGGGCAGATCAAACACTTGGGGGGACCTTGCTCAAACCTCTGCTGTCTAAGTGTGCTCACAATTGGGGTCCCTACTCAAATTCCTGCTGTCCTTTTCCTACCCAATGGTTTTCTCAGTGTTCCCTGCCTGGTGACAGTTACACAGGTGCCCTCACACAATAGCCCCTGGCCCAGCAGAGTCCTGGATCCAACAGGATAAGAAAAGTCAAGGTGAAGTTCCCACCGACCCACTAGCCTCTGGCTTGTCTGCAGAGTCCGCAGAAGCCAGCCAGTGGCTGGCTCGTTTCTGGACAGTTGATGTAGCCCAAGAGAGCTTGGCCAAATTCCCCACCAGTGGGCATGCCCTTAGGTGCTTTCCCAGGTAATCATCAATGCCCCAGTAAACCCAGTCAGGATCCTACCGGCCTTTCTCCTGCCAGATTAGTTCCACAGCAGCTCGGCTGATAGCTCCAGGTGATGGCTGGATCCGCGGTGGTGCCCTGAGATCACAGGGCTGTGGCAGGGGCTGAGGTGCATGGTTGTGGAGCTGCAATGGGCAGGCGCAGGGAGGGGGGGGAAGCAAGGGTATAGGGGGGCAAAGGAGCACAGGGCTTGGACACTACCACAAGGAGGCAGGGGGCGGGGCTTGAGCACTGCTGGGGGTTTATGCAGCGGCAACCTGTGTGGTAGGGTCACCAGGCGCGGGCTGCAGGGGTGTCACACAGTGGTGGTTAGTCCTCGCTCCTCTGGGGTCACAGGATCGGTGGTTTTCGCACCTCTGGAGTTCTGCTGTGACTGGCAGACTGTTGCTCCTCCTGGGTCTATTAGAAGTTGGGGGTGGTCGGTTGCTCCTCTGGAGTCACAGGGTGGCAGGCAGTTGCTCTCTACTTGCTCCTGGTGGGTGGGTTTCACAGTGGCTTGGCTGGTGTCTTTTGGTTGGGACTTAGCTGTCCTGTGTGTGGTTGAACTTCCAGCTCTCTAGCTGGCGTGGTGTTCAGCTGGCCTCCACAATGTATTCTAACTGCCAAAGTGTCACTGGCTTTGGGGTAATAGAGTAACTCACAATGGACTCCCTTTAAAAAAATTGACTGGATCATATTAAGATCCCAGAAACTTTCTTGCTACCCAAACCCAATGAATGATAGAGCTCAGGCAATTACATATAGCCTTGTAGGCAGACAGACACTCATATTGTAAGACACTAAAATTAAAGAGGAACGATTGCAAATACCTACTAATAATTGGAATAGGGAACATAAGAAATACCAATGCAGGAAAATTGTGCATTGCATAAATTGCATAAAAATTGAAACACTAGGCATTAGAGTGAGCTGAGATGGGTTGGAATTGCCACTTTAAATCTGACAGTCATATGATCTACTAGGCCAGGAATGAAAAAGTAAGGAAAAATGGAGTTGCATTCATGGTAAAAAGGACAATTTCTCATTCCATCCTGAAGTTGAATGTTGTGAGTAACAGGATCTTCCATTCACACACAAGGAAGATACTTTGCTATAACTATCATTAAAATATACACACATCGACAACTAAAGCCAAAGAGGAAGAAAATGAGAATTTCAATCAACTTTTACAGTCTGAAGCCAATAAAAAGATGCAATCAAGATTCCATAATAATAATAATAATTGTTATTGGAATGCAAATTTGGAACACAGCCACAGGGCTGTGAACATCTCTCTGAAAGGACAAAAGTGTGAGAATAGCACATCCCTTCAACAACCCAGAGCAAAAAGTAAATAAATAGTCCATAGCCCAGCTTATGGTGCCTCTAGAGCCACACTAGTAGTAAGAGATTTGTTTTTCATTGTTGACTCATAGACTGTGGTACCGAAAGTGTGGTCTATCAGGAAAATAAGTTGGAGACTTGGGGAGGCAAAAAAATATTGCCTAATATAAGCCCAGGTTTTAGCCTAGAAGTTCCAAGGCATAACTCTTCAATTAGTCCAGGCACTGGTTTCAGTTCAGCATTCAGCTTTTTGTTTCATAACCACAAAATCTTTAACTGTGACCTTTATCTCAGGGCTCCTTTGGTTACACCGGCCATTGTTTTGCCACAGCCTCTCCACTGCTATCACCAGGGTCTTTACACTAGAATCTTGCTCTGATATCATGCTTTCCAGGGTTTTGTTCCTGTCTACCTCAAGTCTTGCTTCTCAGTGTGGGAAACACACTCTCTCTCTTATCCTAGTCCCACAGCAGTTGATGATTTTCAAGACCATGTGTCTGCAATTAAAGTTTTTGGAGAGCAGAGGGTGCTAACTTAATAGCTAAAAAAGCCAACATTTAAGCTAACACTGCAGTTCACGTCCTGGCTTTTCTAGTCATTATTTCCCATTGTCTGAAAGATCAACCTTTTACTTACCATCATCTATATCCAGGGAAATCTGCAAACCAGTTGCTTCACTTTTATGTCTAAATTCTCTGCTTTACATAGCCAATGTTTCATTTTCCCGGTTTTATCAAACCAGTACTCTGAGGAAATAACCATTTCTTTTTCTCCAAAGTAGAGCTGAAACTTTGAGCATCTGTTTCTAAAAACAAAGGTCTAGTCCAGCACAAACCATCATGTAACAGAAATAAACACTAGTTCATAGAATAGAGCATCTTCTCATCATTTGGTTGGGTTCTGGTCAAATCATCCCCATCCATCTGTGGCTAGGTTCAAATGGTCACCAGAAGCCAACTCAGCAATCCATATTTCTTCTTGTGTTTCAGACCAGCTGGTCCTTTCACTCAGTCTTAGCCCCACGTGGGACATATCAGGGATCCCCTGGACTCCTTGCTCCAAAATCCATTAACCTTTATTTTATTCATTCTTTATGCTAGGTGGACAGTTCTGAAGGAACAAGTCAAAACTCAGCCTATCTCTTCATTACTACATATCCAACTTCCACTCATTAAGTGGACGCGGTTGGTCACCACAAATTGAGCACACTCACCAGCTTCCTATAATTTTAAAATCCTGGAAAGGGAGTTCTGATGCTTCATGCTTCCTCTCATCAAGTAGACCCAGGTGGTCATCATGAGTTAGGCACATTCATCAGCTTTATCTTGGCTCTGTTTATTGACAAAGTCTTTCTTTTTCTGTATGTCTTCTTTCAAATGTAACTCTCCTCTGAGTATTGGATGGGGCTTAATCGTTCTTACACTAAGCTCTATATTCCATAATAAATTTTTCTACTAACTACAAACTTTTCTTAGGGTATATTTTCCTCTTTGTATATTGTCAATTAATATCCAATTGGCTTACATTTTTCCTCTAAATTACAATGTGTCCCCTAATTATATTCAGTATTCATTAACATTCTTACATCTATGTCCATCAAGTATATCATACTTTACATAGTCATGTATATATACATAAAATTTAAATTAAAAAACTAATCATTTTTACACTGTAACTACCATTACTATATGAATAAAAAGAACCCCAGAAATAGCAATATTCACAAAGCTGTTGTTATCGTTGTTGTTATGTACTGTAGAGTAGCCGGTGACTCATAGGACCCTATGTACAGGAGCTTTGAAGCCTGCCCTTTCTTGAGCCAGTCTCACTGATTCCAACACATATACCACCCCCACCGCCAAGTTACTGTATCAATACATCTCAACTGGGGTCTTCTTCTTTTGTGCTGACCCTCCATCCTTCTGAGCATGATGTCCTTCTCTAAGGACCAGTCTCTCCTGGATATGTGCCCAAAGTACGTAAGACAGAACTTCAAAATCGTAGCCTCCAAGGAGAAACTTGGTTTTATCCTCTCCAGGAGAGACTATTTGTTTTCTTGGTGGTCCCCCATATGTTTAAGGCTCTTCTCCAGCACCACAACTCAAAGGCATCAATTCTTCTTCTGTCATCCTTAGTTATTGATGCATATTTGCAAAGACCATGGCCTGGATCAGGCACATGTTAGTCTCTAAACTGACATAGTTGCTTCTCAGTACTCTGCAGAGGTCACTGACAGCTAATTTTCCCAGTGTAACTTGTCTTTTTATTTCTTGACTGCTGGTATCAAGAGTGTTGATTGTGGAGACAAGCAAGCTATAACAGCCTCACTCTCTTCTCTTTCTATCATGGTGCTGCCAATTGGCCCAGTGGTGAGAATCTTTGTCTTTTTTTTTTTTGTGGCGCTTCAAACCCTATGAGACTACATCCTTCACATTTTCAGCAAGTGCTTCATGTCCTCTTCAGATTCAGCAAGGAAGGTTGTGTAATTTGCATAGCATAGGGTTGTTGATGAGTCTTCTTCCAATACTGATATCAGATTCTTCCCCATAAAACCCAGCTACCCGAATAATCTGTTCTGCATATAGACTGAAAATGTATGGAGACAGGATGCATTCCTGATGTACTACTTTCCTAATTTTGAACCATGCAGTGTTTCCTTGCTCTGCTCTGATGAACAATGTTTCCTGGTCCAAGTATAGGTTGTGTATAAGCACAATTAAGTGTTCTGAGATTCCCATTCTCCTCAAGGTTAGCCACAATTTCTTGTGATCCACACAGTCAAAAGCCTTTGCATAGTCAATGAAACACAAATAGACATTCCTCTGGTTCTCTTTGTTTTCTGTCAAGATCCATCTGACATTGGCTACAATATCTCTAGTGTCATAACCTCTTCTAAAGCCAGCTTTTATTTCTGATATTTCTCTGTCAATGAGATTCAGTCATTTCTGGATAATCTTCAGCAGGATTTTGCTTGTGTGTGATAGTAGTGATTGTTCAATAATTTCCACACTCTGTCAGGTCACCTTGTTTTTTGGAATGGGAATAAATATGGATCTCCTCCAGTCAGTTGGCCAGATTTCATGGCATAACCTGGTGAACACATCCAGGGCAGCATCTGTTTGTTGAAATATCTCAATTGATATTCCATCAGTTCCTAGAGTTCTATTTTTTGCCAAGTCCTTATCTCTTGATCATATGTTGTTTCTTGAAATTCTTCTGTGCCACTCAATTCTTTTTGGTACAAAGATTCTGTATACTTCTTCCATCTTCTTTTAGTGCTTCCTGGATCATTCAATATTCTACTCATAACATCCTTAAGTATTGCAACTGGTGGTTTGAAATTATTCTTTCATTAATTCAGCTTAAGAAATGCTGAACAAGTTTGGCCCTTTTGATTTTCAGACTCCAGCTTCTTGCACATTTCATTATAATACTTTGTCTTCCTGAGCTGCCCTTTGAAATCTTCTGTTCAGCTCCTTAACTTCTTGATTTCTTCCATTGGCTTCTTAGTGTTCTAATACAATATTCATAGTCTCTTCTGACATACATTTTTGCTTTTCTTTTTATTCTGTCTTTACAATAAGCTTTTGCATTCTACAAAAAACATAATGCAAAAATCTTTCAGAGAATTAGCAGTTTAAATTCTATTCTCTACCCTTTCTGTCTCAAACCATAAATTTTTGACTGAGTAGCAGTGAGAGAGAAAGAGATTGTAAAAAGGGAGAAACCCTGGCTGTGCAGGATTAAGTATTAACTGCTACCGAATGGTTGATGGTTTAAATCCTCTAGCTGCTCTGTGGAAAAACATGTGGTAATCTGCTTCTATAAGGATTTATTTTATATTAAGTGCCCAGGGGTATTATAGCAACCCTATGAACAACAAATCAGAAACTTGCCCTATCTTGCACCATTTTAACCATCTCTGCAATCCTCTGATCCATGCTGGTAGTGGACTGTGTCAATCCATCTCACTGGGGAGCTCTGGTGGCCTAGTGGCAAGGAGCTGCAACTGCAATCCCAGAGGCGCACGGTTCGAATCCACCAGATGCTCTGCCGGGGAAGGAGGGACAATCTCCTCCTGTACCAGTCAGATCTGATTTGATGGTACACGCACACAAAAATAATAAAATTAAAAAAAATAAATGAAAGAAAAAAAATCCATCTCACTGAGGTTCACCCTCTCTTTTACTCCCTTATCTTTGTCTCACATACTTTGGGCATATTGGCAGGAGGTGGCTGTCCTTGGAAAATGCCATTACACTTGGGAAAAGAAATGGGCAATGAAAAAGAGAAGGACCCTCAAAGAGGAGAATTATCATAGTGACTTTAGCAATGAACTTGATAATTGTGAGAATGGTAAAAGATAGGGAAGAGTTTCAATCCATTGTTCATGGATTGCCTTGAGTCTGAGTTGACTTATTCACAATCGTTATAGGTTTGTCAGTAAATGTTTGCATTAATATAACAAGAAAATGAAGGAAGGAAGATAAGAAAGTGAAAGAAGGAAAAAGAAGAGAGTGAAAGGTAGATCTCACAGAAGAAGGAAAAGAAATAGAATGAAGAAAGGAAAAAAATGTTTAAGGTCATAATAACTGATACGCTGTTAATAAGTCAGAATATGAAGATTCTTTGGGTTACCAAAAGAAAATTAAGAGTCAAAGGAAAAAAAATGTATATATATATATATATATATATATATATATATATATAGTCTGTTAGTTTCCTGTTGTATTGAGTTATATAAAACAACACAACAGGAAACTAACAGACTAAAACAACATCTTTCAAAGGAAAGTTACAGTGCCCTCTTACGTAAAGTGTGATATATATTAGGGATCTGAAGGAATTTCTTGACTTTTTTTTTTCATTAGAAACTAGGATGCTTCAATAACGTGTTATATTTAAATGCTATACTCAAGATCGATTCCTCAGAGTTGTACAGGCCCAGGCTTAAATACTGTTTATCTGATTATGTGAATCTCTAATATGTCAGACGTAAAATGTAGGCCATACTATCTATCACTAAAACTAGTGGATGAACCACTTGAGGAACTAGATGACAAAAATCTTAGAACAGCACATGGTACAATGTCAGTATTCAATCAATACTTAAACTCTATAGGTATCACTGACATTTTTAAAAGATTACAGTAAAACAATCTGGAAGTAAAAATGGTTTTCTCTTAAATTATCTTAAGCTAAGTATATGATTCTGAGACTATATAATGTGAGATATAACTGTTTAAAATAGTAATTATTTTAAAAACAAGTGAATAGAAAAAAGCATGGCAGTACAGAAATGGAAAATTTCCAGGTATCCAGAGTATGACCAAAAAGAGAAGATGTCTTACACAACTGGGGGGGAAATGCCTGCATTACTTAATAGAGCAGGGAACCAATTAAGAACAGTCCCCTCTCCAGTTTAATTAGGCTAACTACAGGTAAGGGAATCCTGTGGTACAGGGAGGAGCATTAGGTGGCGAATTCTCCCTGCATCTCTTTCATCTATGACCCCTCCACTGTGACAATGAGGAAGATATCTAGTGCTTGACTCTCACCCAGCATCATACTTTTCATGTGGAATTTAAATGAATTTACCTTTCACATTCTTGACATTTGAGCTTTAGGTGGACCCTCAGTGCTTGAAAGGAGCACCACACAGTTGCTCTCCTGCTTTTTTCCTGAATAACCAGGAAATTAAAGCACTTTGACATCTACTTTCAGTCTTCCTAAACTGATACTCTGCCAAATCCCATATGCATACCTATACTGATAAAAACATTTCATTTTAAATTTAAATCACACAGTATCTAGAAACAAGCTTTAAAATGCTGTTGAAAGATGAAATTACAGTTTCTTTTGGTTGAAAATATAACTTTTTCTTTCTCTGTTCGTTCAGCTGCAGCTTTGACTTACTGTTATTTTAGTCCTTCCAGAATTTTTTTTAAAGCCCCACTGTATTTTCTTATCTCTTGTCCTCCTCACATCCTGATTTTAGCAATTATGCAACAATAAAAAAATCCATGAGAGGACAGAAAACAGGAAAAAACCCAACCATAAAATCCTAACAAACTGTTTCAATTTGGCCAACACACACACACACACACACACACGCGCGCGCGTGCGCGCGCGTGTGAAGTCTCTGAAAAACCTATTCTGTACATTCAACTCACCTTCTTTAAGTAAAGCACCTGATACAAGAAAATTTACTGTTAAGAAAGCACGGGAGAATTATAGATTTGGACTACATGCACTCTTTCTATTTCATAGTTTCATCTTACAAAGATGTTCTGAATTTATGTGAGGTTCTTAGTACTTTTTGATTCACCAATTTTTCTATTTTGAATTTGGTGCATTTTTATAAGAAGAAAATATTTTTTAGCTTCCTAGATGAAGTGCTGAAGATACTTTTATTTCAGGGACGGAAAAACAAGATTGGGAATTACAAAGATTTTGCCAGGGAAATAATGTGAAACCAGTATGAAAGATGAAGACCTTTGAGGCTGCATTCCTGTTGATACTCTGCTATTTAGAAAACAAACAATAAACTATCTTTAGATAGTTTGATCAATTTTTGCCAATTAATATTATATACTATTCCAAATTATTATATAGGTCTGTGCATCCTTCAAACAGACCTTTATTTTTTGTGTGAATAAGCAGTAAGAAATAAGAAAAGATTACAAAGAGGTTAGCAATGATAAAAAAGGATGTATTGTAGACTCAGAATCATATATATTTTCTACACACTAATTTTAGAGATTTCTGACTAAGGATTAAACACATCAACTTAGAAATTCTGAAGATTTCTGGAAATATAAATAGTAAGATTAAAAAGAGATAAAATCCTGAGATTTGATAAGTTAGAAGAGGGGGGGATATTAAAATATCCATTTGTTTCTGAATGCTAATTTTTAGCTTATTTTATAACTCAACATTCTTCTGGGTACTTTTTCTTTAATCTACAAACTTCAGTAAACCTATGCTCCATAGCAGTTAGAGTTTCACTAGTTAAATGATCTCTTTGATTAATTTCAAAACAAAGAAACACATTTAGAGCATAGCTTTCTTATCATTGTCCAAATACAAATAGGAATTATGATTTTGTTATTTCAAAAGTATTCTCAGATCCTTGTATCTGAAACAACCTTGAACAATGAATTGAATTCTCTATGGTTAGAAATCGGAATTAGTATAATAAGTTAGAGTTATTATTTCACAAAGGTATACTTATGACATTCACTTAAAGACAATTTAGGTTTCTTATTATTTTTAATAATGAGAGAAATATTAAGAATACTTCATTCAACTAATTCATTCAGTTCATATTTATTGATAATCAACTATCTACTAGACATTTTGAAACGATGCAAAAAGTAAAAGGTATTTTTAATTTGTCCAAAAGAAAAAATACTAGCTGAAATTTATAAATTATCAGCAGGTGTTCCGGGACAAACACAGGACTAAAATATGTATAAACTGGCTTTTTCACCTTTTTATGATTTTTACAGTCAGTTTTCCAAATCTGTACATAGTGAATGCTAAGTAGAAAATCAGAGATATAATCTAGATGAGGCACAATTTTTTACTTTATTCCTCTAAACCAAATGCCACAAAATCTCTGTGAAAGCTCTTTACGTAATTTCAAGTACTTCTACACATTCATTTCTAGCAACATGGGTTAGGGAGTGATATTGGAAGGAAGGAGCAATCTGAAATATAAACAAAATTTTATACGGATAAAGTGATAAAATGTAGATTTTCTTATAACAACTTGGCAGCAAAACGGTTTTAATATGCAAGACGAGATTTAGAAGGATGATATTGCCTCGAAACCATAAGAAACAAAAGTGAACATTTGTGAAAGAAAAGGAGATAGGAAAATACTGGAAGAGTCTACCATCATTCTGGCAGGAAATGTTACAAACCTATAATCATCTATATTGAGTCATAACAATGGTCTTTTAAATTTTAATGAAAAAGACTCAGAGGCGTATAAACAACCTTCAGCATTTGAGGAGTGTGGTAAATCAGATTGGATTCCTTTTGAAAAGGCTTTATGACGCAGTTGTTTATTCAGCAAAACAAAACTGCTCCCTGTGTCCATTAACAAGCCTGGCTTTGTGCTGCGCAGACTTGTGTAGGGCTGACTCCTGTTTGGAAACGTTTCACACTAATTAGAAATAAGAGAAAAGGCAGTGTTCATAGCGCCACAGCTCTGGGCCTTGTTTGAACAGCCCTCTCCCAAAATTAACTCGGTTGTAACCCTCTGTGAATAACAGCTTTGCAACAACAGTTTAGAGAAATATATTGTTAATAATAGCTGTCTTGCTGAGCAAAATGCTGGGACAAATTTTACATAACAGCACAAGAGGAAATAAAAAAGATGAGTTTGTGAAGCTTTGAAAGACACAGTTGCAGTTCAGATTTGTTTCTTAGACTCCTCTAAGGATGATTTTGAAGATCACAAACTAGAAAAAAGGGTCAGTAATAAAAACACAGTTCTTGAAATTTAAAATCATACAAAAATATTAATTATTAATGTTGGTACTGATCTACATGTAGAATTTACTATTTAAAATACTGACAAGATTTTTTAAAAATATTTTTAAATAATACACTGAAGTGTCTGAAAGAAAGACAAAGTTAACAGAAGTTTCAAGCAAAAGTTAAATTTGCTCATGCAATGTAGAAGAGAGTGCTGAGAATAGGAAGAGAGATGACTTTTTTAAAGAAAGAAGACATTAAGTTAAAATAAAAATTATTTCAAATATTTTCATTTTCCCCTAAAGAAATTCAGGGGAAAAAGGATGTTATAAATAGAACATACTAAGATAATTAGAAGACTTCATAATGAAGAGAACCTCAAAACTCACTGCTATTGAAACAGAACAGACTCATAGCTGACCTAGCAGTGGGTTTTCAGAGGCTGTAAGTTGCACAGAAGGTCATCCATCTTTCTCCTGATGATCTGCTGGTGTGTTTGAACTTCCAGAGAGCTTATGCCCTTTGTTAGCAGACCAACTGCCTATAGAATGTGCCACCAGAAATCCTTCAATAATACAGTAATGAGTTGAAGAAATTAAAAAAAATATGATACATTATTTGTTGTTCTCCATATTGTATTTCGTATTGCATACGTTAGCATATTTCTAGATTTAATTCAATTCAGCAGGTATTTGTTGACAACTTGCTTGATTCTTAGTTGTTGTTATGTGTCATCCAGGCAGTTTTGATTCATCGTGACCCCGTGTACAACAGAATGAAACACAGCCCCGTCCTGTACCATCTTCATAACTATTGGTAAGTGTGATGCCATTGCATCAATCCATCTTATTGAGATTCTTCTTTTTCACTGACTTTGCTAAACATAGTGTTCTTCTCCAGTGATTTGTTCCTCCTAATAATATGTCTAAAGTATATGAGACAAAACCTGGCCAAATTCACTTAAAAGAAACATTATGATAATATTGCTTCCAAGACAAATTTGTTCCCTCTCCAAGTTTGTTGTACTGTGGTGGCTTCTATCCTGTTGTAAAAAAAGCATTGGCAGCATGTAGATAGCTTCCACAAGAGTGAATTGGCCTCAATGCAAAGCTTTCACAGCACAAGACCAATTCCCATTAGTTCAGACATATTTTCTACCTTCCTACATCTCTTTTCTATACTAGGTTCTACACCAATCCTACTGGTTCCAAAATCCATTTCAACAGCTACACAGCCTTCCCAAAACCATACTCATGATTATAGAGTTCATTAGAGAAATTAACAGTTTACAACTTAGGTTGACAACCAGGTCAGTTAGGATATCAGCTATCAGTTAGAATAGCTTCTGAAGTGTGCCACAAGTCTTTCAACTTTCAGCCTTGCAGCTTTAGGCCACTGTTACAAAGCTTTCCTATTCCTGCCAATTATGGCATTCACCCCTTCATCCCCCGAACTCCAGCAAACTTGGGCAAAGACCCTTGACTCTGGCTCTATGGGGCAGCAGCTTCCTCAGGTCAGATCTATCTTACATCAATACTTGATTCTCTGCTTTTGCTGCAGCTGCTGCTCTCCTGCAGGTCCTGGTCTGAGTGGTGCAGGAATCTCTGGTTCAAAGAATGCACGCTACATTCTCTGATTCTTCTCCCTTGCGAGTAGTGAGATTACCAAAAATCTTCATCTGAATCTTCTCAGTTGAAACATGATGGAATGATGAAATTAGCCAGTCAATCCCTTTGTGGATAGACATAGCATATCATATGTTCAGGTTTCCATCCAGCCATGTGGCAAAGGGCAAGGATCTAAAAGCCATTTTGCACAATACACCTGCTACATTACAGTTATGGTGCTAAAAACTATGATATTAACATTTCAAATACCTGCAAGGTCACTGCTTATGGATAGCTTTCAGCACTTTCCAGACTAAGGTAGACTAGAAAGAAGGTCTTGGTGAAGATTGGCCAGTGACCTTTAAGAATGACAGCGAAATATTGTCTGATACAGTTCCTGAAGATAAGACATTCAGGTTGGAAGCACTCAAAATATGAATGTGGAAGAACTACGCCCTTAAAGTAGAATTAACCTTAATGATTCCAAGGAAATAATGCTTTCAAAGCCTTCGTTCACTGTTGCAAAATGATTAAAAGTTAAACAGCTGAAAAGATCCAGAGAAATGAGGATTGTACAAAGAATGAACCAAAGGAAATGAAAAGTTGTTTTTAAAAAATTAATTTCTTGGAGATCAGCATCTTAGGCTTTCGTGAGCAGAAATGGACCAGTACTATCCATTCTGATATGGAAAATTATGTTGCTTGTTGTTATATGCTTTCGAATTACTAATGGCTTATAGTGACCCTATGTAAAACAGCCCTAAACCCTGCTCAAGCCTGCACTAATCTTATTGTCTCTGACACACCTACCTTCGTTACCTTAGTTTCTAAATCAATCTATTTCATTGACGGTCTTCCTCTCTTGCACTGTCCCTCCATCATGCCGAGCATGATGTCCCTCACCAAGGGCGGGTCCCTCCTTGTAACATGTCCTTGTAACAAAGTATGTCAGAATCCTTGCCTCCAAAGAGCAGCCTGGTTTCACACTCTCCAGCATGAACCTGTTTGTTCTCTTGGCAGTCCATGGTATATTCAACACTCTTCTCCAGAACCACACCTCAAAGGCGTAAATTATCCCTAGTCATTGTCCAGCTCTCTGGTGCATAGCAAGTAATTGCAAAGACTATGGCCTAGATCAGGTGCACCTTAGTCTCCAGCCTGATGTCATTGCTCTTCGATACTTTGGAGAGGTCGCTGACAACTGACTTTCCCAGTGCAATTCATCTCTTGATTTCCTGGCTGCTAGTACCAAGAGCATTGATTGTGGAGCCAAGTAAACTAAAAACTGTTAACAGTCTCAATCTCTTCATCATCCATCCTGATGCTGCCAATTGGCCGAGTGGCGAGAATCTTTGTTTTATCAATGTTGAGCTTCAAACCATATTGACCTTCTGCAGCAAGTGTTTCAGGTCTTCCTCAGTTGCAGCAAGCAGGGTTGTATCGTCTGCATAACAAAGGTTGTTGATGGATCTTCCTCCAGTCCTGATGCCACATTCCTCCTCATACAGCCCAGCATCCTGGATGATCTGTTCTGCATAAAGATGAAAAGGTATGAAGACAGAATGCATCCCTGGTGTACACCCTTCCTGATTTTTAACTATGAAGTGTCTCCTTCCTCTGTTCTGATGACTGTCTCTTCATTCAAATGTAGGTTTTGCATAAACACAATCAAATGTTCTGGGATTTCCATTCTTATTAGATTCAGCCACAGTTTGTTGTGATCCACACAGTCAAAAGCCTTTGCATAGTCAATGAAACACAGATAGACACTCCTCAGAACTCTCTGCTTTCAGCCACGACCCATCTAACATTACCTAGTACTATGGTTTTTTTATAAACCCGGCCTGTATATTTGGCAGTTCTCTGTTGATAATGTTGCTTCAGTCATTTTTGGATAATTTTCAGCAGAATCTTGTTTGCATTTAATATTAATGATACTGTTCGATAATTTCCACACTCTGTCAGGTCACCTTTCTTTGGAAAGCGAACAGATATCGATCTCTTCTAATCAGTTGGCCAGGTGGCTGTCCTCCAGATTTCTTGACACAGCATAGTGAGCTCATCCAGGGCAGGAAAATCATATGACCTACTATTCCAAGGACTGGTCCTTTCTGACAAAATGCTCAAAGTATATGACATGAAGTTTCTCCATCTTTTACTCAACGCTCCAAACAAAATTGTCTGTTCTTTTAGAAGTTCATGGTACTCTTCAATACTCTTCACCAACACCACAATTCAAAGGCATCTATTCTTCTTTGGTCCTTCTTATTCATTGTCTAAATTTTAGATAAATATTAAGCAAATGAAATGATAAAGACTGAATGCTAAAACACACTTTAGGTTTTAAAATTACGTCTTTACTCTTTACGGCTTTGGAGAAGCCTTTGGGAATAGATTTTTCTCAGTGAAACACCATTTTTTAAAAAATTTCTTGACAGAATTATAAATTCTTTCCTTAAATCTTTCAGATTAACCTAATGTGTAACCAAGATTCAGAATGAATGATCTGTTATTTTTATACGATCAATCTATTTCCCTATTTCCCTAAAACTGTATTTCAACAGAGGTAGCTCTGGTGGTCTAGTGGATAAAGAATTGCCCTGTCAACCCAAAGACAGGTAGTTCAAATCCACCAGGTGCTATGCAGGAGAAAGATGTGAAATCTTCTCTTCAGTGATTCATGAACTTGCAAATATTATAGGAAAATCTAAAGCTTTCTCATAAAGAGCTGTCAATGCATCTCAGTCATGACCTTTCCATGGTAACTTTTTGGTATATTTTGGAACTTGAAGAAGCTCTTACTTAGTAAAGGATACTTTGTAGTTGCAAATGTTTTGTATTTGGGGGATTGTTTTTTTCCAGTTGTCCCAACAGTCAAATCCAGAGCAGAAATGTTTAGTTGTATTGAAATTTATCAATCTAAAATTATTAGCCAGCATGACTATAACTTCAAAGGCAAAGTAGGCTGAAAAATACTAATAGAAACTTTTCTCTTTAAAAAAATCTTAGTTTTTAAAATGATTTTGAATACTGTGACGTTCTTGGAAGTGTTTCCTGTATGTTAATGTAGTATTTTAAGTATTCATTTAGCCTCCGAAAACTCACTGAAGAATCAACAACAATGAGTTGGTTCCAACTTGACAGCATATAACAGCAACATATTTCATAAATATTTTAGTGAGATATAGTCCAAATTCATTTATTAAATACAAACATACTTAAAAGTTATAAGCATCACTAATCCTTTTTGCCACCTCACAAATACATATAAAAATTATAATAGTACAGTAAAAATGTTCATTTTTCATGCTTACTCACTGAATTTCCCTTTTCAATTAAATTGAGATATTAAATTCTGCATTTATAGAAAACACTTCCAAAAACTTTACAGTATTCAAAATTATTTTAGCAAATACGTTTTTTTAAAAGGAAAGTGCTTTCTATTTGTATATTTTAGTCTATTTTGCATTTTAAATTATAATCATGCTTGCTAGTTATTGGGATAGATAGGTTTTCAATCCAATTAAATATTCCTTTCCTAAAAAATACAGTGTTGGGCTAATTGACAAAAATCCCTACATCTGTAAAGTTTTTCTTCACTAAAGATTTCTACAAGCTCCAACATATAAGAAGCAAGCAGGTAAAGGCTATAATTGACACACATTAACAGAGATTTGCAAATTTAAGGTAAGGAAACCCTTATCTTAACCTTAGACCTTCATAGTACAATGAGCACGGATGAAACTAGGTCACAGCTCTTTAAGGAAAGCTCTAGGTTTTCCTACCATTTTAACAAGTCAGTAATAATCTCATTGTTACTAACGAATAAGACAAATAACAGAAAATGCTGGGAGACAGGTCAGTACATTTTAACACGTAGAAACTATTAAAAAAACCCAAAAAACAAAAACTGTCTAACAAACCTAGTGAAGGAAAAGTCCACTTTAAGTTAGTGTCCAAAAGGAAAAAGCCATTATAGGTGTTGGCTGAAGGACAGAGTTGCCAGTGGTTGGTGTGCAAACCCTAGATGCTGACTAGTTTCAAATCATGCCTTCTCTCTGACTAAACGTCTTGGGTAAAGAATTTGACATCTCAAGCTCATTTATTTTTCACCTGTAAATTGGTACCCATACGTGCACTTGCATATTTGTGCCCATAGTTCACATAGAACAGTTATGTACAACATAATACGAAGACAATCTGGTAGTTCAGTGATTAAAAGTTCTAATTAAAAGCTACAAATCAAAAGGTTTTAATTCACTGTCCACTCAAGAGGATAAAGATGTGGCGTTCTGCTCATGAAAAGGATAACACCCTTAGAAACCCTGCAGAACTCTTCTATAATCACTGGTCTCTAAATCAACTTGATGACAATAACTTTGGTTTTGCTTTTAGTATAAGTAATTGTTATTACAAAGCAGGTAATAAATTTGAGCTGCACTATCATAATCTAGCAAAAAAGATCTACAAATGCCCATTTTTGTACTTTTCATCTAATAGTTTGAACCATATATAGTGCAAATCTGAAAAAATAGCATAAATCAACTCTATTATAAAGTCTATTGCTATTGTTGTTGAGTTGAACTGACCCATAGCTGACCCTCCAGCAGATTTTCCGGTGCACTTATCTACTCAGGTGGAGACTGCCCATCCTTCTCCTGTTGGGAAGCTAGTGAATTCAAACCACATGTCTTTGAGATTGCAGCACAGCTTCTTGCCACTAGGCCACCAGTGCTATAAGCAGTACAAATTATTTCAACTTCAGTAAGAAAAAAAATGTGTTTTTACCTAAAAATGTAGTAGAAGTATCATGTAATTAGGGAAATTTTGATACACAGGGTTTCTCATACAATCTAGAATTTGGATTTCAAGAATTCTCAAATATTATAGTCTGTTTAGATATTTCATTGTACCAAAATATGATGAACATTAACCTCATTTTCCTAATAATTAGCTAAATGAAAACTTCCTGTTGTTGTTGTGTGTTGTTATGGAAGTAACCCATAGTTGAACATCCAGTGGATTTTCAGAGGCAGTAAATCCCACAGGAAAAAATTGTCAATCCTTTTCCTGGAGAAGGAGGCATTCAGCCTACTTTAAGGATTGCAATTCAGTTTCTTATCAGTAGGCCACCAGAGCTCCCCAAGTTATAACTTATATATTTCTTTAAAACAGTTACAAAAATAAAATATAGAAAAGAAATCAGCCAACACACATATAAAATATAAGAATCTGGAAATTAGTGTTTTCAAGTGAGAAGTCCCCTGAGTATGTAATTTCTTGAATGTTTCTGCAAGTTAATGATATGATTTATATACAGTTCCAATTTTTTTTTAATTTTCACATTGTGCTTTTCTAAGAAATATTTTTGTTGTTGTTATGAACCACCAAGCTGGAACTGACTTACAGCTGACCCTCCAGTGATTTTTCAGAGGCAGTAAATCACAAGAAGCTGCCTGCCCATTCTGTTTAGTTGACGTCTGTATAGAGATGTATTTATTTTTTAATTATAATTGACTATATTTTCTTCCCAGAGAGACTGTCAATTTAAGGCAAAGAATAACAGAAACATAGTGGAAATGAAATAATTATTTTTTATTCTATTTGTATTAATTAAGAATATTATTTTCTATATTAAAATGTGTACTTGCACTGCAATGCTTAAATGGTTGACTGTTATTCAACCGTTTGAAACTACCAGTCATTATGCAAGAGAAAAGACCTGGTGTTTGACTTTTTCTAAGGATTGCAACCTAATAAATTGTCTGGATAAGTTTCACTCAGCCTAGATAAAGTGCCATCAATTCCTGGGGTACCAATTCCTTCAGAGCAGCTTGAACTTCCTTCCTCACCACAGGCTCTTGCGCATATGTTGTTTCATGAAATTCTTCTGCATCAGCCAATTCTTTTTGATACAGTGACTCTGTATATTCCTTTTATCTTCTTTTAATGCTTCCTGGATCATTTAATATTCTGCCCAAAGATTCATTAAATATTGTAACTCAAGTCTTGAATTTATTTTTCAGATTCTTCAGCTTAAGAAAAGCTGAGCAAGTTCGGCCTTTTTAATTTTCTGACTCAAGCTCTTTGAACATTTCATTGTATTTTGTTTTGTCTTCCTGCGCTCCCCTTGAAAATCTTCTGTTCAGCTCCTTAATTTCTTGATTTCTTCTTTTTGCTTTGACTTCTTGATGCTCTAGTGCAATATTCAGAGTCTCGTATGAATAAAGAAAAGACCTACTTCCTCCTCTGTCTTTATAATGAGCTTTTGCATTCTTCATGGAGGATGTTCTTGATATCTTCCCACAGCTCATCTTGTCTTCGTTGATTAGTGTTCGAGCCCTCAAATCTATTCCTGAGATGGTTTTAAAATTCAAGTGAGATAGACTCTAGGTCAAACTCTCTTCTCATGGATTTGATTTAACTTTCGTTAGTTTCAGCTTGAACTTGCAATTCAAAGGCATTATATCTTTCATCTTCCCTTTTCATTGTTCAACATTTACATGCATATGTAACAATGGAAAAAATATAATTTTGATCAGGCATGATTTAGTCTTAAAATTGATATCTTTGTTCCTTTAGAACTCTAAGGAGTTCCTTGACAGCAGAATTACCCAATGAAACACATCTTATAATTTCGTGATGGCTGCTTCAGTAATGGTTAATTAGAGACCCAAGTAAAATTAAATCCTTGACACCTTCAAACTTTTCTCTATCATAATGTTGCCTATTTGACAATTAATGAGCATTTTTGAGTTTTTATTGGTGCGTTCTTTTATGTTTCATTTTATTCCATACTCTTTCCTTAAGTAAATGCTTCAACTCCTCTTTACTTTGGGCAAGCAAAGTTGTGTCATCTGCATATCACAGGCTGCTGGTGAGCCTTCTTCCAACCTATTCTACACTATTCTACTTTATATAGTCCAGCTAGTCATTTTTTAGCTTAACATACAAATTAAATAGCTTTGATGAAAGGATCCAAACTTGACACACATCTTTCATTTGAAAATGTGCAATATCCCTTTGTTTTGTTTGGATGACAAATATGTTTGTTATATATGTTTCATATGAGCAAAATTAGGTGTTCTGAGATTCCTATTATTCTCCATGTTACCTATAATATTATGATCCACACAGTTGAATATTTTTGTATACTAAATAATATAGAAACACCTCTGTCATATTTTTTACTTCCAACAAAACTCATCTGACATTAGATTCTCATTCTTTGTTTCACAACTCCTTCTGAATCTGGTTTGCATTTCTCACAGTTCTATGTCAATGTATTATTCCAGTAATTTTTTAATAATAGTCAACAAGATTTTACTCAAATGTGGTAGGTATATAATAATGATACTGTTCCAAAATTTCTGTGTCATATTGCATCACAATGGGCATAGGTTGGGATCTCTTTCAGTTGTTAGATCAAGTTTTCCAAATTTCTTAATATAGATGAGTAAGCATGTCCAGGCATGTATCTTTTCTTGAAACACTTCAATTGCTATTCCTTCCATTTCTGTAACATAATTGTGCTCATGCCTCCACTTCAGCTTTGGTTTATTCAACTTTTATTATCTTTGGGTCTTGTTGATATGTTAATTTTAAAATGGTTAAATGCCAACTAATTTTTTGTGATACAGCGACTCTGTATATTCCTTCAATCTACTTTTGCTTCTTTCGGCATCATTTACTATTTTGCCCATAAAATCCTTCTGCATTGCAACTCAAGGCTTCGATTCTTTTCTTCAGTTCTTTCAGCTTTAGAAATGCCAAGTGTGCTTTCTTAATTAACTACTTCTTTTAGCTTTTGCTTCTCAAAATTTAAGAACAAGTTTCAGCATTTCTGTTCACACCCATTTTTATCTTTTCTTTCTTTCCTGTATTTTTAATTATGGGGTTTTTTTTTCAGATATGATACCTGTAACTCATTTAGTCATCAGTCATTACAGTTCAGTGCACCAATTATAGAATTGTTCATTATCAGAGGTGGATGGCAGTCCCACTTCTTAGTCTTTAATAGTCTGAAACTCTTCCATTAGTGAATGAAACCAGTACTGCATTGGTGACCCTTATAATGCTGTTGTTGTTGTTATGTGCCGTGGAGTCGCTTGTGACTCATAGTGACCCTATGTACAACAGCCCTAAACTCCACTCTGTCCTGTGCCAATCGCACTGTCACCAACACTCCCATTCCAATTATCCCAGTCACTGAATCAATCCACCATATAGAGGGCCTTCCTCTCCTGCGC
>NW_006399858.1:11876507-11890278 GCF_000299155.1 Elephantulus edwardii
CTGTGTCTTCCAATTCCTTTCGGTACAGTGACTCAGTATATTCTTTCCATCTTCTTTTAATACTTCCTGGATCATTTAACATTCTGCCAAAAGCATCTTTGATTATAGCAACTCGAGGTTTGAAAGTGACATAACTTCTAATGTCACAGAAATGTTTTAGTTATCACAGTACAACAAGCTGACACAGCAGTAATAAAAAATACAGGTACTATTGAGATGATTTTTAAATTCAGATAGGATATACTCAAAATCATAATTTGGCTCTCTTGAACTTATTATAATTTTTTCAACTTTAGTTGGAACTTGCATTTGAATAATTGATGCTCTGTTTTACTGTTCGCTCTTTATCTTTTCTTGATTGATGATATGAGGTTTCTCCATTGTCTGTTTCCACGGATATAGACAATTTAATTTTTGTGTATTTTGTCAGACAAGGTCATTGTGTATGGTCATTACTTATGGTTTTCTTGAAATAAAGATATTTGTAATGAATAAGTAGTTGCTTGTACAAAATTCTATAATTGAATCTCTGTCCTCCTGTCCGTAATCAATACCATATTTTTCAATCAATGCACTTGGCACCAGCAGTCAGGAAATAAAAAGACAAATTGCATTAGGAAAATCTGCTGTCAGGGACCCCTCAAGAGTACTGAAGAGCAAGCATATCAGCTTAGACACTAAGGTGTGCCTGATCCAGGCCATGGTCTTTGCAATTACTTGCTATGCATCAGAGAGCTGGACAATGACCAAGGACAACAGAAGAAGAATTGATGTCCTTGAGTTGTAGTGTTGGAGAGAAGTATTGAGCATATCATGGACTGCCAAGAAAACAAACAAATCTTCCTGAAGAGGGTGAAACCAAATTGCTCCTTGGAGGCAAAGATTTTGAGACTTCATCTCACATAGTTCAGGTATGTGGCCAGAAATGAACAGCTTTGGTGAAGGATATCATGCTTGGAAGTTGTGAGGAGCACTTTGATTTGAATAATTATAATAATAAATAATAAAACTAAATTAAAAATTCTGACAACTGGACCAATATGCAACATTAAGGTATAGGGAAAAATACTAACATTGTGGAGAGTTTTATTTTTTTTTCTTATATCTACAATCAAAGCCTGTGGCAGCAACAGTCAATATATCAAAAATATATTGCAATATACTAAGGCCTGCCAACAAACTGACAAGTCTATCTCAGAAGAAGTATAATGAATTGCTCCTTAGAAGTGAGGAGAGTATATCTTCATCTCACATACTTGGGCATGCTATCAAGAACTTGGAGAAGAATACCATGCTTCGTAAAATAGAGGGTCAGTAAACAAAAAAAGGAGACCCCCACAGTGAGAAGGACTGATACAGAGGTAGCAGCAATGGACTGAAGCAAATGATTGTTAGAAAGGTACAGGACTAGGCAATGATTTGTTCTTTTGTCTGTAGGGGTTACTGTGAGTTTAGAATCGTCTTGAGGACAGCTGTTGTTGTTGATAACCATCAAGTCAAGCACAAATCATAGTAACCTATGAACAAAAGGCCTGAAGACTTTCTATAACTATCGTCATTTATTAAAGTTTATAGAGTTTCCAGAGGCACGTTGTTTAGGAAGTGCAACAAAAACAATTTAAAAAAAATTTTAACCATCATAAAACAGATAATTACTGAAGACCTAGAGAGAACTATTTGCTTCATTTCAAAAAAGAAAATAACATATTGAGTACAATACTATTTTTAAAGATATAATTAAATAATAAACTTGTAAATAAATTTTAAAAGAGTAGAGTGTTTTGTTTTTTTTTAAAAAAAAAAAAATAGGGCTGGCTTGAACACAGGCCATAGATATGGCCTGGGCTTCCAGCAAGATTGTGTCTATAGAAAACACCAGGGAGACACACTCCTTAGAATAACTAGCAAGTCCACCACCAGTAAGGAGATTGACAGAGAGCATGTACCCAAGATAAAGTCTTGAAGGCAAGAACTAGTAGGATAGGAGGATTAATGGAAATTAAAATTACAGGGAGGAAATAGGAAAAACGTGATTGTTTTACGGATAATGTACTAAATGTTATAAAACAAAACATGTGAATGATTGAAGAAAAACCAACATATTCTGTAAACCTATGTGTAAATAACAATAAAAAATATTAAATGAAAAAAAGAGTTGTTTCTATAATTCCTTTACCTAAATGCTCCAAATTCAAATCAAACCCATAGACTTCAAGTAGATTCTGATTCATGACAACCCTCGTCATGTTCTGAGGACTGTAAATTTTAAGGAAAGACTATTAACTCATCTCACCTCATTGAGCATTTGGTGTATTCAAACTGCTAATCTACAGTTTAGAAGCCTAACATTTAACTAACTTCAATACCAGACTCCCTAACATAGTGATAGTACACTGAAGTTGTTATTGTTAAGGGCCATTGAGTCCTACTACAACTCATGGCAACTCTCTGAACCCTCTGAGCCAATCTCACCATCTCTGATACACCTGACCCAAATGCCAGTCACTGCCATCTCATACAGCATCTGCAACTCCTGCATTGACTCTCTACTCCTCTAAACATGATGTTCTTCTCCAAGGAATGATCCTTCCTGGTAACATGTTCAAATTATGTGAGACAAAATTATAAAATCTTTGTGCCCAAAGGAGCACCTGGCAGATTTGTTTGTTCTCTTAGCAATCCATGCTATATTCAATACTCTTTCCCAGCACCACAAAGCAAAGGCGTCAATTATTTTTTGGTCATTTTTAGTCATTTCCAGCTCTCAGATGTATAGCAAGCAATTGAAAAGACTACAGCCTGGATCAGGTACACCTTTGTTTCTAGAATAACATTGTTGCTCTTTAGCACTCAAGAAAGATCCCTGACAGAAGACTTTCCAAAGTATCTTGGTTTTTGATTTCCTGACAGCTGGTATCAAGCGTGTTGATTGTGGATCCAGCAAAATGAAATTGTTGACAACCTAAATATCACTCTTTCTCCATCTATAATGATGCTGCCAGTTTGATCTGGTGGTGAGAATCTTTGTTTTCTTTATATTGAGATGTAATCTATACTGAATGCTGCAGTCTTTGATCTTCTATATCAATAACTTCAAGACCTCTTCAGTTCTGGCAAGCAAGGTTGTGTCACCTGCACAGTGCAGGATATGAATGAGTCCAGTTTTTTGGAACAACCTGTTCCCCATGTAGATTGAAAAGATATGGAGAAAGAATACATACCTGACACACTCTATTCTTTATTTTGAAACTAGTTAGTAATGCATTACAAATAACATATTTAACATTTAGCCTATAAAACAGGACTTACTTTTTTATATTATTTATTTGAATTATCAGGAAAAAAGTGGAGGGGAAATAATTTATTGTTCACAACCTCAATTGATTTCATTGCTAGTTGGCAAATAAATTCCAACTATTGATGACCTCATGTGGTCAGTGTAGACTGCTTTGCAAATTATGTGACCAATGATATCACCCAAAAAAAGTTTGTTTGAAATCTCTAAAGTATTTTTACTTTAAAACTTCCATTTTAGTAAATCAGCAAACAAAGAACTCATCAAGTAAAATAATAAAATATAATTTCTTTTATTAGAAGTCTAAACAACACATCTAAGAACAAATGGATATAATCACTTTGCCATAAACGTAGACCTATGCTTATTTGAGTGTATTCAAGTATTTCTCTCCAACAGTACTTACCATAATATAGTAGAGATCATGTCAAAATTTCCAAATTCTGAGGGCTAAACAATTTCTTTTGGAAATATAATAGAATTACAGTGCTTCCTCTTACGATTTTTTTTAATTACCATATTGTTTTTCTACTCCTTAACATTAAGTATTAGGTGATGCCACTGAAGCTAAGCATAGAATGATAAAATTTTATACAATCAATGATTTATTAATTGCAAATACCTTTTATAAGAAACATAACTGGTGACTATGTACATGGACATCACGAGATTATCTGCACAGGAAAGAGATTAATTACATCTTGAGAAAATATAATTACCGGAGAAACTCCTTATCAGCAGTAAAACTAGGCTAGATGCTGACTGTGGAACTGACCATTGATTACTCATATGCAAGTTGAAACTAAAGCTACAGAAGCTTAAACCAAATCCACAGGAACCAAAATTTGACTTTGAGTCTATCTCACCTGAATTTAAAAACCATCTCAGGAGTAGATTTGAGACTTTGAACACTAATGAACGAAGACCAGATGAGCTGTGGGAGGATATAAGAATATCACTTACAATAAATGCAAACACTCATTATAAAGACAGAAGAGGAAGAGAGGATTGAGATAGATGTCAGAAGAGACTCTAAATATTGTACAACAGTGCTGAGAAACCAAAAAAAGCACAGGGAAGAAAGCTTGAAGTTAAGGAACTGAACAGAAGATTTAGAGTCTGAAAATCAAAAGGAACGAACTCTCTTGGCACTTATTAAACTGAAGAAATGAAAGAATAAATTCAAGGTTCAAGTTGCAATGCTTAAAATGTTATGCACAGAATATTGAATAAACCAGGAAGCATTAAAAGAAGACATAAGGAGTATACAAAGTCACTGTGCCAAAAATAATTGGTGACACAGAAGAATTTCAAGAAATAACATATGATCAAGAGGTAATGGTGGTGAAGGAGGAAGTTTAGGTTGTTCTGAAGGAATTTGCAAGGAACAGTGCTCTAGGAATTGACAAAACATCAATGATGTATTTCAACAAACAGATGCTGCACTCGATGTACTTATCAGATTGTATGAAGAAATCGGAAGAAAAACTACCTGGTCAACTGACTGGAAGATATCCATCTTTATTCCCATTCCAAAAAATGGTGACCCAACAGAGTTTGGAAATTATTGAACAGTGTCACCAATATTATATGCAAGCAAAATTCTGCTAAAGATTATCCAAAAACAAGTGGAACAGTACTTTGACAGAGAACTGAGTTTAGAAGAGGTTGTGGCACTAGAGACATCACCAAAAGTAGTGAGTACCAGAGGCATGTCTATTTGTATTTCATTGATTATGCAAAGGTATTGGACTGTGTGGATCACAACAAATTGTAGCTAATCTTCAGGAGAATGGGAACCCCAGAACACTTTGATTGTGTTCATGTGAAACCTACATTCAGACCACGAAGCAGTAGTCAGAACAGAGCAATGAAACACTGTATGGTTCAAAATCAGGGAAGGAATGTGTCAAGGATGCGTTTTGTTTCCATATCTTTTCAACCTATATGCAAAATAGATCATTCAGCAGGGTGGGCTTTATGAGGAGGACTGTGACTTAGGATTGGAGGAAGACTCATCAACAACCTGTATATGCAAATGAGACAACCTTGCTCGCTGGAACTGAGAAGAACCTGAAGTGCCTGCTGCAGAAGGTCAAGGATTGTAGTCTCCAATATGGATTGAAGCTCAACATCAAGAAGACAAAGATTCTTACCTCTAGGCTAATTGACAGCAGCACTATGATAGATGGAGAGACAATTTATGCTGATAGCAATTACAGCTTGCTTGGCTCCATATAATCAACACTCTTGGCACTAGCAGTCAGGAAATTGAAAGATTAATTCCACTGGACAAATCTGCCATCAGAGACCTCTGCAGGGTAATGAAAAGCAAAGATGTCAGTGTAGAGACTAAGTTTCTCCTGATCCAGGAAATGATCTTTGCAATTACTTGCTATGCATCAGAGAGTAGGACAATGACTAAGAATGACAGAAGAAGAATCGATGCCTTTGAGTGTGGTGCTGCTGAAGAGTATTTAATACACCATGGACCACCAAGAGAACAAGTAAGTCTGTCTTGGTGAGGGTGAAATCAAGTTTCTCCTTGGAGGCTAGGATTTTGAAGCTCTATCACACATATTTTGGGCATGTGGCCTGAAACAACTGGTCCTCGGAGAAGAATGTCATACTTAGAAAGATGGAGGGACATTACAGGAGCAGAAGATCTCAGATGAGATGATTGGTAAAGTAACTGGGGTAGTGGTGTCATAGGTAAAGCTGTGTCAGAGTCATTGATGCTCATTTAACACAGGGCTGACTTTAGAGCTATTGTACATAGGGTCACTGAGTCACAGGCTTTTCTTTATGGCCCAACAAGAACCTAACACTACTGACCACTCTGACCACTCTTTATAATAGAAGGTCTTGAATGAACCTGGAGAAAAGGTAGACAAAAAAATCAGCATAATAAAAAATCTTCCACAGTCTGACTAATATGATAGAGAATAGTCAGAAAAGAAAGCAAGACAAATGGAAAGGGTAAATACAGGGATAATGTGGAGGGATTGCTGCACATTGTGGGAATTACAATGTCACTGACAAATAGGTACATTAATTCTGGAAGTGGAAACTAATATCCTCTGTAAGTATTAACCTAAATCATAATAAAAATAAGTAAAAGTATAAAATATAGGAAAAGTGGACAATTCAACAATATTACAAGAATGATTTAGAGTAAATAGCTTTTCCACTGAATTTTAAAACCATTACTCCACATATAAGAATTTTAAAAGTTAATATAAAGTAAGAGTATAATGATTACGACATGGACCTTGAAATGAAATATGAAATAAAGTCTCAATAGTACTACTTAGTGAGCACTGGTGGTCTAGACTGTAAGGAGTTCATCTACTCCACACCTTTTACTCCAGTTACTATGTCAATCCATCTCATCCAGGTTATCCTCTCCTGTGTTGTTGCCCACCCTTCCAAGCATGATGACTTTCTCCAAGGACTGGTCCCTTCTGGCAAAATACCCAAAGTGAGAGAGGGCTTTAAAAATCCTTGCCACCAAAGAGTAACTTAGTTTTGCCATCTTCTTGACAGACTTGTTTGTTCTCTTAACAGCCCTTGGTAGGTTCAACACTGTTCTCCAGCATCACAATTCAAAAGCATTAATTCTTCTTCTATCAATCTTAGCTTTTGTCCAGCTCTCTGATGCATAACAAATAATTGCAAACATTATGGCCAGGATTGTGTGCGTCTTAGTCTCTAGACTAACATCACTGCTTTTTGGCACTCTAGAGAGGTCCCTGACAGCGTATTTTCCTAATGTAATTATTCTTTTGATTTTCTGACTGCTGGCGCTGAGAGTACTGATTGTGGAGCACAGTAACCAGAAATTGTTAACAATATCAGGCTCTTCATCTATCATAGTGCTTCCAGCTGGCTTAGAGGTGAAAATCTTTGTGTTTTAGTTTTTTGTTTTTGTTTTTGTTCCATCCTTCAATCCATTTAGAAGATTGTAGCCCTTGACATTCTTCAGTAAATGCTTCAGGTCTTTCCACTAGCAGGTCAACTATGACTTGGTTCCAACTGGACTGTATATAACAACAACATCTACTTACTATCTGTATAGTTTTACTTTCATTAACTTTAATTCACTCTCTAATTTTATAGAAACGAATAACAATTTAAATGTTCATAACTATGCTATTTATTTAGAGTTCATAGGGTTTTCAAATGCCATTTATTTAGGAAGTAAATGGCGCATCTTGCTTCCTAGTCTGTATTAATCGGGGAGCTCCACCAAAACCTGTCTATGATGGGAAATCCTTTTGGAATTTGACACACTAGTGGCAAAGAATTCAGTATCACAGCAACCCTTACTTGAGATTACTTATCTCAGGACAACAAACTGGCAGGCAAGTGCTGCACCACTTATAACAACATTCTCTCCAAACACAATCTATGCATCTGAGACCTGGACAATGAATTAAGATGACGGAAAAAGAATAGATGCCATTGAAGACATGGAGAAGAACACTGAACATCCCATGGATAGCCAAGAGAACAACAGATATGTCTTGGAGAGAGTGCAGCCAGACTGCTCTTTGGAGGAGAGAATGGTGAGGCCTTGCCTTACATATACTTTGGACATATTGTTAGAAGATGCTATTCCTTGGAGAGGGACATGATGTTGGGAAGGGTGGAGGGACCGCAAAGAAGAGGAAGACCCTCAGCCAGATAGATTGATTGATACGGTGACTGCTGCAATGGGCTCCGGCGTGTCAGGAAGTATGGGGATGGTGCAGAACAGAACTGGGTTCAGAACTTTTGTTCATAGTGTTGCTAGGAGATGTACTCGACTTGATGGCACCTAACAACAACAATAACAACTTATTGAAAATAGTAACACCTATCTTGCAATATCAGAATAAGGATTAAATAAGAAATTTTACATACGATCTCTAGTATTATAGCAGGCAGCTCTGGTAGCTTGGTGATCAGGGGTTGCACTGTCAACCCAAAAGATTATTCTTTGAATCTACCGGCTGCTCTGCAGAAGAAATATGGATAATCTCCTCTCATGATTTATTGCCCCTGAAAATCTAATGGAGGGCCAGCTATGAGTCAGTGTGACTCGACAATATATAACAACATTGCAGTGTTCTGGCTGCTATGTGCATTTTATCAGGCTATGGGTTGTATTATAACTGAATTTTTTATGGACACAGTGGCTGGCTCATTTAAACTCTTAAACTATTGATGTTGTTGCTATTAAGTGCCATCGAGTAGAGTATGATTCATAGAGATGTTATGAACAAAAGACCTGAACCCTGTTCTATAACTATTGTCATTTCTTGAAGTTCATAAAGTTTCCGAAGGCATGTTGTTTAGGAAGTGGATGCCACACCTGCTTCCAAGCCTGTGTCAGTCTGTGAGCTCCATCAAACCTTGTCCACCATAAGTAACCGTTATGACATTGGACACACCAGTGGTATATCATTCAGCATCAAAGCAACCCCAAGTTACTTCAGTACAGCAAACTGACAGACTAGTGCTGCACCACTTAGAAGAATATTTGTCCCAAACACAATGAGGGTTGAAGGCCCAAAGGGCCAAATTGACTTTTAAATACATGGCCTGCTATCAGGTCCTGGCTGACTCTAAACAAGAGGCTTCCAGCCCACAGCTCATTGATAGCTAAATCCTCCAAATCCAATCAACTCACACATGATTGTGAACAGAAAAAAAAAAAAAAAACACCCAAAACCAACAGCCAACAGTCCACACCTTAGACCTTTAACCAGAACAAGAAAGCCCATCTTCCAGATTCCAACTGATTCAGATGAGCCTTCAAAGAACTATTAATATGAAAATTTCTGAAGGAACTCAAGTCCATTTGCCTTAAACTGTAATACCTCTCAAGTTTATCGAGCCTGAGTTAAAAGATACTCCAACTGCTGGGTCAGAAATAACAAGGGTGAGAAATTAGTAGATAAAAATAATTTATATTATTTTATTATAGCTTTTGCTAACATGTTAATGATATTAATACTTGTTATTAATGTCTACTATTAGGGACCTCTGGTGTTCTAGTGGTAAAAAAAAAATCTCAAGTAGTGGTGCTACAACCTCAAGGGCATGCACTTTGAATCTACCAGCTGCTCCGTGGGAGGAGGATGATCACTGACTCTGGAAACCCACTGGAGGGTCAGCAATGAGTTGGTTCAGACTAGATGCTATACAACATTAGGAAACTACACGAAAATAATATTTAGAGGAATTAACTTGGTTAGAGAATTAGAAGTAATACTATTAGACCAAGTGTGGATAGTAAAGTTAAACCCTTATGGTGAAAATGATTGTGAATAAGTCATCGTTCTTTTGAACTCTGCAACTCAAGGTATCATATGTTACAAGCAATCAGAGGGGCTTATATCTGAACAAGACCTGACCATTAAGATCAGAAGAAACTTGGAAAGGTGGATCACAAAGGTCCAACAGGTTCTATTTAGGATGCCAGATCAAATGGACATCAAACATGGGACAAAGCTCCAGGCAGTAAACAATTTTAAACACCCAATGTTCAGAGTATTGAAATCAATCATTGAAGAGCTGTGAAGTCATTGGGTAAAAAGTGCATTCTGTTTGAAGCAGATGTTGTAGCCCAGAGCTATTGATCATACCACTAGTAATAAAGGGTTTTCAGTACAGGGAAAAGGCCTGGCATGGGAAAATAGTGGTGAATTAAGTGGTTTCCTAGAATACTGACTGCCATATTCCCTAAGTGATCATCTTGAATTCAAAGTAAATAAAAATTTCATAACTACTGGATTGATGGACATCATACCACAATTAAATAAAATATCCAAATTATGCCATTATAGTGTTGAGAAAGACATGTTCTTTTACATTTACAGTGTAGGTTTAATATATTTCTTGATTCACTGTTTTATTTCAAATCTATATATTATCATTTCATTAATTATATTCTGTAAGTTTTGTTGTTGACATTTGGAACACTGTAAAATCATATAAGTTATAATAACCAATAAATACAGAGTATATTTGTGCTAAAATAATATATATAAAAGATAAAAAACTTTCCTTATGAAAAAACAACAACATATGGACTTACATCTATTATGATAATAAACATCTGAATTCTAATCTAACTACTGCTATATCACAAAATGATATATCAATAATTATCATGTATCTATGTTTTAGAAGTTAGATATCAAAAACTCTATTAATTTATCAATACAGTCCTTTTTACAAGCATCACATAAAACGAAGATCAATCATTTTTCTGCTAACTCTAACAAATGCCTTGTCTGAGCTAATTATTTCTACCCCTTTACTGCACATTAGTTCATTATATCATTTGAAATCTAGTTTCTGCCACGGAAATTATTTTAAGACCACTATTTCCCATTCTTCCTTGGCTGAATACATTTTTCTCAGAATAAAAGTCATAGAAAAAAGTCCTTGGCTGCATAAAAGTCCTTTGTTGGTGCTTTTGAACTCCCTAGTCGTGGACTACAAAGAGTCCGGCGCTCTGCCTCTCACCCCTGTAGAACAGAAACGTCGCCTTTTGTGGATCTTGATATACAGGATACATTACTGAGTACCTTTAAAAGCTTTGTGAACCTTGATGGAAATCAGGGGTGAAAATGACAGTTCAAATGTCTGGTCTGGGTTTAAAAGATCCGTAGTAATATATTTTCCTTCATAACAGATGCAGATAAAATAGTAAGAGTTGTTTTACCAGGAAAAGAAGCTCAGACTTACGGTTACCTGGCTTTGTACTCCCTGAAGCTACAGCCTAGTGGATATGGAAAGCAGATTCATTCGTGCGGGTGCTGTGAAGGAAAGAAACTGCATTAAGCTTATCAGGATTTACTAATGTTTGAATCATCAGTATCTTTAAATTCTAAGAGGAATTGTGGATTGAAGGCACAGTCACTTTTTAAAGGTACAGTCCCTACCTAATCGTGATTTAATTGCTCATACCAATCTTGCATATCTTTGAGTTTTAAATGTGCAAATAAGTGGCTGGATCAAGGTACATATCCAAGATATGATTTTTTTATTGAAAATAGGTTTCATTTAGAGTTTTATTTGTCAAAGAGTAGAACAACAATGAGAAAAGAGACTGGATTCAATTTTATACAAATGTAAGAGAAACTAGGATCATGTAGGTCTGGAAGAAGAAGTTGGAAGATCAGAGAAAGAGTCAGTGATTTTTTTTTTTTCTTTTCTGAATTCCTGGTATAGATGAAACAAGTCAGGGTATTCAAGGAAATATAAGGAACTAAGCACATTTAGTTGTTGAAGTGAGGGTGTGACATCTAATCATTATGTCAGTCTGTGAAAAGGGTTGTTCTTTGTAAGGTCTCTGGTAGATTGCCCATGGTACCTCCAGGACTCCCTCAGGCTATAATCAGCTGATAGTCCTAGGGCACTGGCAACACTGGAGAATAGTAGGGAATTGTGGGAGAAAGCTGAAAACACTAACTGACTCTGATGAGTACCTAATAGTAAAAATTTTTTACTGTACTCCTACTTCCAATTTCCATTCAACTTTCTTGTTTGACTAGTTTGAACCCTAAACTGTCATGGGATGGCACTTCTGTAGTTGACTGTTAAAGAGAGGTTCGTTAACAGTTTGATCTCTCACAGATGTCTCAAAACAAAGGCTTGGCAAACTGCATCAGAGAGGTTAAAATAGAAAGAAGGTTAATTTTTGGTTTTGATAATCTTAAACCATACTGAGAGACTGTTTTCATTATCTAACGTTGTATAACAGAAAAAGGCTCTAATATAGATTACTTATTTTCTCACTACCTAAGAGTGTAAAAGGCTGGACTTAAGCAGTTACCTCTAAAAGAAAGCTTTCTTTCTGAGCCAGATCTGAAAAGAGAAGGTCTTTGTGTCGTCAGTCTGTCCCTTGGTTGCTTGGTGATGTTCCTGTGGCATGGTACCTGCATTCTCTTATAGCCGTTTGCTTATTTGCTTAGTCTGCTCTTTTATAGTTCAAAACAAAGTAATTTAAGACTCTGAAAACCAATAAAGAAGCCATCGTAGCAAAACATGTTATGTGGTGAACTGCTAACTCAAAGTTCATTATACAAATTATGGATAACATTGTGAAAATGGAAATTCTATTAACACTTCATTTTGTTCATGTACAGCCTTTAGGAGCTCTGGTGGTCTAGTGGCAAGGAGCTGTGCTACAAACCCAGAGGCACACAGTTTAACTCCACCAGCTGCTCCACAAGAGAAGAATGGGTAATCTCCTCCAGTGTGATTACTGCTTTAAAAAACCCAGTGGAAGGTCAGCTACCAGTCCGTTGTGACTCTCCAGTACACAACACAATAACCGTAGCCTTTATACTGCCCAAGAACCAAACCTTTGTGTAGAACAAGATGATACAGAAAAGTTTAAAAATCTGAAAATGTATACATCAATATTGCTTTCTTTCACCATTCCTATTCAATTTGCATGCTGAGCAAATGATCATATGGGGGAAAATGTGACATTATGATTAGAGAAAGAATCATTTATAACCTGTAATATGCAGATGACTTAATCTTGCTTGCTGAAAATGAAGACGGCTCAAAGCACTTTTTTACGAAGCTCCAAGTCTACAGCCTTCAGTGTGGATTAGTTCTCAACAGAAACAACAAAGTTCTTCACAATTGGACAAAAGGTGTCAAGGATTTACTTTTATTTAGATCCAGAATCAATACTCATGTTAACAACAGTCAAGAAATCAAAAGGAATATTGTATTACATGAATTTGCTGCAAAAGATTTTTTTATATTGTTAAAAATGAAGGATGTCAGTTGGAGGAGGGGGAAGATTAGCATAGCTCAAACAATGGTATTTTCAATCGTTTTATATGCATGTGAAAATTGGTCAATGATTTAGGAAAACTGAAGAATTGATACCTTTGAAATGTGATATTAGCAACTATCACATAGGAAAGCAACAGAATAAAAAAATCTGTCTTTTGAAGTGCAATGGGAAGCCTCCTTAGAAATATAGATGTTGAGACTTTATTTCAACTGATTTGTGACTGTTATCAAGGCTATTGTTACTGTTCTTGTTCTTGTCATGGGCTGTCAAGTTGACTATGACTCTTCACAACCTTATGAATAAAAGTTCTGAATCTTGCCCCAACTTGAGCCAACATCACCATCATCATACCTGACCCCATTGCCATGGCCACTTTGTCAATCCATCTCATCCTTTATCTTCCTCTCTTACACTCACCCTCTACCCTTCCAAGTATAATGTTCTTTTCTAAGGACTGGTCTTTCCTGGCAACATGACCCAAGTATATGAGATGGAGTTTTATCACCATTGCTTTCAAGGATCAACCTGGTTTCAGCCTCTCCAGGACAGACCTGTTTGTTCTCTTGGTAGAATGACATCATCGCTCGTTAGCATTTTAGGCATGCCCGTGACAACAGATTTTCTAGATGAAACTTATCTTTTGCCTTCCTGATTGCTGGTACCAA
>NW_006399858.1:11891868-11906398 GCF_000299155.1 Elephantulus edwardii
GATTCAGTGACTGGGATAATTGGGATGGGAGTGTCAGAGACAGTGCGATTGGCACAGGACAGAGCGGAGTTTAGGGCTGTTGTACATAGGGTCGCTATGATTTCCAAGTGACTCGACGGCACATAACAACAACAACAACAACATCCTTTCTCTTTTATCATTAAAAAACAAGCAAAACAGTACATAGATAAAGAACTGCCAAAAGTTCAAGCAGGATTTAGAAGGGGCCACGTCACCAGGGATATCATTGCCAATGGCAGATGGATCCTGGCTGAAAGTAAAGAACACTAGAAGAATGTCTATTTTGGGTTTATTGACTATATAAAAGCATTTGGCTATGTGGATCATAACAAGCTGTGGCTGACATTGAGTAGAATGGGAGTCTCCGCGCACTTAATTGTGCTCATGTGAAACCTATACTTGAACCTATACCTATCTGTTGTGTGAATCGTGCAAGAGAGCACTGCATGGTTTAAAATTGAGAAGGGAGTGGGTCAGGGTTATATTCTCTCTCCAGGCCTATTCAACCTGTATGCTGAGCAAATTATTTGAGCTATAGTTTATGAAGAGCAATGTGGCATCAAGATCTGAGAGAGACTCATCAATCACCTGCATTATGCAGATGATACAACCTTGCTTGCTGAAAGTGAGGAGAACTTTGATCACTTGTTGCAGAAGATCAAGGAAGGCAGCTTTCAATATGGATTGCATCTCAGCGTCAAGAAACTAAAGATTCTTACCATTGGGCTTATAGGCAGCATCATGATGGATAGAGAAAAGATTGAAACTGTCAATAACTTGATCTTACATGGATACACAATTAACATCCTTGGTACTAGCAGAAAGGAAATAAGAAGATACATTGTACTGGGAAAGTGTGCTGTTAGGAACCTCTCAAATTGTTGAGGAGTAATAATAGTTTGAAGATTAAGGTGCATCTGATTCAGGCATGGTCTTTCTGATTACTTGCTATGCATCTAGACAATAATAGGAGATGCTAGACAATAAATAGAGATGACAGAAGAAGAATTGATGCCTTTTTTTAGTTAAAACAAATCAGATTTTATTAAAAATTGGTTTTCTTACAAAGATTCATTTACATTTTGTTTCATTCACTCACATTATGTTTCATACAATTCCTCATTTATATTGTATTTCATACAATCATCCATATACACTGTATTCATATAATTAATTACCATTAATGTTTGCCTGTTGTTATACCTTCATTTCAAGTACCAATTGTATCTTTCCCATTCCATCCCCTTCCCTCTGGTCTGCCCAGTAAGCTTTATTATCCTAGTGATTTCTGCCTTTCCCCATTTTCCATTCTGTTCACCTTTTCCCTTTTCCTCTACTGAGTATTTATACACATATGACTAGTTATCGTTCTATGTTCACAATAATGGCCTGATGCAGCATTTATCCTCATGAGTCTGAGTCAGTTCACTCAGCATGATGCTTTCTAGACTCTCCTATGACATCCAGTGCTTTACAAAATCTTTGCTTATAGTATTCCACTGCATGAATTATTCCATAATTTCTCAAACCATTTTTTGTTTGTTTTTTAATAAAATTTTTATTTTATACTGGTTTACTTACAAAGTTCGTATATTTCCCATTTCCCTTACCCACTTCTCCCTCTACCCATCAAATTGATGATTAATACCCACCCTGACCCATCCTCACCTCTGTCCTCCAACCCTCCCTGCCTTAGATCCTCACAGATGTTTTACTAGCTATTTATATTCTATAATAATAGTCTTATACAGTATGTGTCCTTATAGGACAAGTTATTTCACTTTGCACAATGCTCTCCAGTCTCTCCTGAGTCAGGTAGTAATTTTCCAAATCATTACTCCTGCATGCTGTGTAGTATCCCATCATGTGAGCATACCTTAATTTCTCAATCCATTCATTGTGGCTGGGCATTTGGGTTGTTTCCATGTTCTTGTTATGGTGAATACCACTGCTATGAACATTGGTGTACAAATCTCCATTTATGCCTCAGTTGTAATTTTTTGGGGGTATATTCCAAGCAGTAAAATAGCTGGGTCATATGGAATTTCTACATCCAACTTTTTGAAGAGGTGACAAACTGCTTTCCAGTGTGCTCATAATGCCATTTTGAAATCCCACAAACAGTGTATAAACGTTCCTATATCTCCATGTCCTTTCCAGAATTTATCGCAGTCCTGTTAAATTTTGCCATTACAACTCAGGTGAAATGGTATCTCATTGTGGTTTTTGTTTTGCATTTCTCTTATTGCCAGTTAATGGACAAAGACTGAAAGCATTTTCCATGCAAACAGGGATCAGTCCAGGATGTCCACTGTCAGCATTTCTACTCAATATTGTAGTAGGCATATTTTCTAGGGCAATACAATAAGAGAAAGAAATAAAAAGCATCCAGATTGGCAAAGAGATGAGTAAATTGTTGCTATATGCAGATGATATGATAGTGTACACAGAAAACCTCAAGAACCTAACAAAAGAACTGTTATAGAACATCAATTTAGTAGAGTGGCAGGATACAAGATCAAGAAGGCATCCACTTCCTAAAGAACATGCCTCTGGAAACTCTATAAACTTTGATAAATGACAATAGTTATAGAAAGGCTTCAGGCCTTTTGTTCATAGGGTTGCTATGTGTTGTGCTCAACTCAAAGACAATCAACAACAACAACATCCAAAAATGAGTGGGATACCTCTAGAGTAACAAAGAGAATTCAGATAAGGAAATACCATTTACAGTAGCCAACCATTAACTGAAATACTTTGGGGTGACAAAAGACTTGTACAAAGGAAACTAGAGAGCCTTTCTGTAAGACACAAGAAATAAAATAAATAAATGAAAAAAATGTGCCCTGTTCATGGATAGGAAGACACAATATTGTGAAAATGACAACCCTACCAAAAGCAATCTACATGTTCAACACAATCCCAATCCAGATACCAAATCTATTTCTCAAGAGATCAAAAAGGAAATTGTCCACTTTATTTGGAGAGGAAAGAGACCCCAAATAAGTAAAGCACTTCTGAAAAAGAAGAATGAAGTGGAGACATAGCACTCCTGACCTCAAAAACTACACAGAGGTAGTAACCAAAGCAGTATAATATTGGTACAATGACAGACACATCAACCAATGGAACAGAATTGAAAACTCAGAAATGGATCCATCTATCTATGGCCAACTGATATTCGACAAGGAAATAAAACCTATCAAATGGGGAAATGACAAATGATGCTGGTAAAACTGGATTGCTACCTGCAGAAAGCTGAAACAGGAACCACATCTCACACAGTACACAGAATTAACTCAAAGTGGATCAGAGACCTGGGAGTAAAGCCCAAAACCATAAAGTTCATAAAAGACTAATCGGGATCAAGCCTAGATGGCTCAGTCTATGCTATGGTATAAAGGGACTGACAAGTACAGCCAGAAATGCACAATCTGGAGAATATATAACTGATGAATGGGACCTTCTAAAGATTAAATCCCTCTGTGCATGAAAACATTTTCCAAAAGAAAACCTACTGACTGGAAAGCAGTATTTGGAATACTATTTCAGACAAGAATCTCTTATCACAAGTTTACAGAATCCTACAGGACGTCCACAAGTAAAAGACTGATAACACAATTACAAAATGGGCAAAAGAGATGGAAAGACCTTTTCCCAGAGGAAGATATTCAGATGACCAACAGACACATGAGCTTTGAGCTGTGGTATTGGAGAGTAGCACTCAAAGTCCCATGGACTGCTGGAAGAACAAACAAATATTTACTAGAGAGGGTGTAGCTGGAGTGTTATTTGGAGGCATGGTTGATGAGGTTTGGCTTCACATACTTTGGGCATGTTGCTATGAGGGCCTACACCTTGGGAAGGGTAGAGGGTTGGCAAAGAAGAGGAAACCATTGATCAGGTGGACTGACATGGTGACTGCCATAATGGCTCTAATGTGTCAGGAAGTGTGGTGATGACACAGAATAGGACTAGGTTCAGATCTATTGTTCATAGAGTAATTATGAGTCTTATTCAACTCAATGACACCTAACAACAGGGACAGCATCTTTTCTCCATCTCTCATGATGCTTTCTATTGGCCTGATGATTAAGATGATTTTTTTTTATTATTTTGCAATACAATCTATCTTGAAGGCTGTAGACCTTGATCTTCTGCAGCAAACACTTAAAGTCTCCTTCAGTTTACATAATTAAGATTGTGTTATCTGAATAATGCAGATAGTTGATGACTCTTCTTCCAAATTTGATGCCATATTCCTCTTCATAATGTCTATCCTCTTAAGATCTTTTCAACATGCTGTTGTTGTTATTTGCCATCATGTTGTTTGTGACTCACAGCGACCCTATGTACAACAGCCTTGAACCCTGATCTGTCCTTTGCCAAACTTATTGTCTCTAACACACCTGCCGTAATAACCCAAGTCACTGACTCAATTCATCTCATGCAGTGTCTTCCTCTCTTGTACCATCCCTCTATACTTCCAAGTATGATGTCCCTCTCTAAGGATTTGTCCCTCCTTGCAACATGTCCAAAATATGTCAGACAAAACTTCAGAATCCCTACCTTCAAGAAGAAGCCTGGTTTCACCCTCCTCCCTAAGATGAACCTGTTTGTTCTACTGGCAGTCCATGGGATATTCAGTACTCTTCTCCAGCACCACAGCTCAATGGCATCAATTCTCTTTCTAACATCCCTTGTCATTGTCCAGCTTTCTGATGCATAATAAGTAATTGTAAAAACTATGGCTTGGATCAGGTGCACCTTGGGCTCCAGACTGACATCATTGCTCTTCAGTACTCTGGCAAGGTTCCTTATATCAGGCTTTCCCAATGCACTTCATCTTTTTCTTTCCTGGCTGCTGGTACCAAGAATGTTGATTCTTGAGCCAAGCAAATGAAAGTTGTTAATAATGTCAGCCTCTTCACCATCTACCGTGGTGCTGCCAATTGGCCCAGTGGTGAGAATCTTTGTTTTCTTGATGGTGAGCTTCCATCCATATAAGGCTTCAGTCCTTGAACTTTGCTGCAAGGCCTTCAGGTTCTCCTCGGTTTCAGCAAGCAAGGTTGTATCATCTGTTATGCATAGTTGTTGATGAGTCTTCCTCTAATTCTGATACCACACTCTTCCTCATAGAGCCCAGCCTCCTGAATGATCTATTCTGCATATAAAATGGAAATCAGACACATCCCTGACATACATACTTCCCAATTTTGTTTCCTTGCTCTGTTCTGATGACTGCCTCCTGGTCCAAGTACAGGATTCACATAGCCTGGTCAAGTATTCTGGGATTCCTGTTCTTCTCAGAGTTAGCCACAGTTTGTTGTGATCAACAAAGTTAAATGTCTTTGCATAGTCAATGAAATACAGATAGACATTCCTCTGGTACTCTCTGCTTTCAGGCAAAAGCCATCTAACATTAGCTATTTTATCTCTAGTACCACGGCCTCTTCTAAACCCAGCCTGTATATCTGGCAGTTCTCTGTTGATGTGCTATTCTAGTAATTTTGAAAGAATTATTAGCAGAATTTTGCTTGCATGTAATATTAATGATATTGTTTGATAACTTCCGCACTCTTTCAGGTAACCTTTTTTTTTTCTTTTAAATGGAAACAAACATAGATCTTTCCCAATAAGTTAGCCAAGTGGTTGTCTGGTTGTCCTCCAGATTTCTTGGCATATTTGGTGAGTGCATCCAGGTCAGCATCTGTTGAAATTTGTTAATTGGTATTTCATCAGTTCCTCAGGCTTTTTTTTTTGCCAAATCTTTCAGATCAGCTTGAAGTTAATTACCACAGGGTCTTGCTCATGCAATGTTTCATAAAGCTCTTCTGTGTCAGCCAATTCCTTTTGGTACAGTGACTCTGTAGACACCTTCCATTTACTTTTATTACTTCTGGGATCATTTATTATTCTGTTCAAAATATCTTTAAGTATTGTAACTTGAGGCTTGAATTTGTTCTTTAGTTCTTTCAGCTTAAGAAATGCTTAGTAAGTTCTGCCCTTTTGATTTTCTGACTCGAGCTAGAGAGGTGTTGAATGAGGTAAGCGGGAGTGGAAGGGAATGCTGGTGGAGTAGGAAAAGGGGTGAGTCAAGATACACGTGTCAAGGACAGGTAGCAATCTATTGATTGCTTCTGTAATTGAGGCAATGTCTTTCATCTGCTCCTTGAAAATCCTCCTGTAAAATGCTTGTCAGTTATATACTGAGCATTTGAATTAACAAACTTGGAAGAAGGATTGGCCATGTACTTCTGAAATAACAGGCCTTCAAAAAGAAAAAAAAAAACAAAACCCAATAACCACCAACCCCTATGTACACACACACACACACACACACACACACACATAAATAAAACCACAAAACTGTTCACAATATGAATTTAAAAAGTGGATGGCTCAAAAATTATTTAATCAGGAGTGTGAGTGAAGAGGGTATGATGAACTTTTCTGGTCACTGGATGTAGGTGCACACTAACTTTTTTGTTGTTGTTGTTTTTGTTACATACTACCAACAATTGCGCCATGGTCCTGATCAAGTCCCAGGAAGGTAGGTGTTGCCCCAAGTGGTTTAGGGGACCTCTGCTAACAATCTAACCAACCATAGCACTACAGAACCACAGAACTACTGCTGGTGAGCACTGGTAGATGCTATAGGACAGTACGTTTTCTCTGACTTTTCTCCTCCCTTGATTGATTCGTGAGTTTAGTTTTTATGCTATTAGATTTAGCATTGTTCTTGTCATTATTGAAAGCTTCATTACTAGTGTGTAGAAAGAAATACTGATTTATTTATATTGACCTTGGAAACTGAAACTCCAATAAATTATTTTTAGTTCTGACAACATCTTATCGGTTTTGCTGTTAGGTGCAAAGTCAACTAGTACTCATAGCAACCATATAAATAACAGATTAGAACATTATCCTATCCTGTGCCATGCTCAACACCACTATTATCGCGTGTTAATCCAACTTTGTGACGGTCTCTCTCTCATTCACTGATCCTCTACCTTTCTCAGTATGATATATTTTTCCAAGGACTAGTCCCTTTTAGCAACATGCCCAAAGTATGTGAGATAAAGTTTCACCATCCTTGCCTCTAAGGAGGACCTCATTTCCTTTCCTCCAAAACAGATTCATTTGTTATTTTGACAGTCCATGAGATATTCAATGCTCTTCTTTAACACCACAGTTCAAACACATCAATTCTTCTTTTTCTTTTTTTTCAATTGGCTAACTTACCGATGCATAAGAAGTGATTGAAAAAGCCATGGCTCACACCGGGCTTCTCTTCAGCCTCTTTCGACTTGCCGCCATCACTGTCATGCTGGGCGCCTCTCTCCGCCGCTGCGCCGCAGCCGCAGCCTCCCGGGCCGGCCCGCAAAGCCTTGTGCACTCCGTCCCGGCCCCCAGCTCCGGCGCCGCTGTCCAGACAGTTCGCTGCTACTCCCACGGGTCTCATGAGACAGAAGACGAGTTTAATGCTCGCTGGGTGACATATTTCAACAAGCCAGACATCAATGCCTGGGAATTGCGTGAAGGGATGAACACACTTGTTAGTTAGGATCTGGTTCCAGAACCTAAAATCATCGATGCTGCTTTGCGGGCATGCAGACAGTTAAACGATTTTGCTAGTGCAGTCCCCATCATAGAGGCTGTTAAGGATAAAGCAGGACCTCATAAGGAAATCTACCGCTATGTCATCCAGGAACTTAGACCAACTTTAAATGAATTGGGAATCTCTACTCCAGAGGAACTGGGCCTTGACAAAGTGTAAGTTTGCAGGTGTGTTTCCCAAGGATTTACTGATCTTGCTACTTGATTGTAAAGTCACCTGGAAATACTGATGATAACATATTACCTTATTTCAACAAGTTTTCTTTTTGTTGAGTATCAAACCATGTAATGGTAACTTGGATCTTAATAAAAGGGAAACGGGTTTGAACTGAAATAAAATAATAAAAAAAAAAAAAAGCCATGACTTGGATAAGTACGTTGTTGTCGAGTCACCTGAAACTAATAGTAACTCTATGAACAAGACCTCTGAATCCTTCTCTGTCTTGAGCCAATCTTATTGTCTCTTACACCTACTCCCAGTCACTGAGTCAATTCATATCATCCAGGTTCCTCCTCTCTTCTACTCTTTCCAGGATGATATCCTCCTCCAAGGACTGGAATTATGTGAGATGGAATTTCAAAATCTTTGCCTCCAAGGAACAGCTTTGTTTTACTCTCTCTAGGGCAGATCGTTTGTTTTCTTTGTAGTCATGATATGTTAAATACTCTTCTCAAAGGCATCAATTCTTTTGGGTGAAGAGATTGAGATTGTTAACAGCTTCAGTTTGTTTGACTCCACAATCAACACCGTTGGTACTATCAGGAAATCAAAAGATGAATTGCATTGCAAAAACTGCTGTCAGGGACCTCAACAGAGTACTGAAAAACAACGATGTCAGTCTGGAGACTAAATGCTTCACAATTATTTACTATGGATCAGAAAAGCTGGACAATGACTAGGAATGATAGAAGGAGAATTGATGTCTTTGAATTGTGGTGCTGGAGAAGAGTATTGACTATAACATAGACTGCTGAGACAACAAACAAGTTTGTCCTGAAGAGGGTAAAACCAGGCTGCTCCTTGGAGGCAAAGATTCTGAAGCTCCATCATTAATATTTTGGGTATATTGCAAGGTGGGACCAGTCCTTGGAGAGGGACATCATGCTTGAGAGAGTGGTAGTACAGTGAAAGAGAGGAAGAACCTGTATGAGACTGCTTGACTCATTGGCGTGAGTAATGGGGGTGGGTGTTTTGGAGATGATGAGTTTGACTCAGGATAGAACAAGGTTCAGAGCTGTTGTACATTGAGTCACTGTGAGTCACATGTAACTCGATGGCACTTACCAACAAAAGCACAACTGGGAGCCTAGTGGTAAGAAGCTACACTACAATTCCAAAGGCATGTGGTTCAATTCCACCAGCTGCTCTTTGGGAGAATAATGGACAATTTCTTTCCATACAATTAACTGCCTCTGAAAACCCACTGGAGGATTAGCTATGAGTCAGTTCTCACTCAATGGTAAACAACAAAAACAATACCATATTAAGTAGGTATATATATATATATATATATATATATATATATATATATATATATATAATTAACTAATAATATCAGAAATTCTGGTCATTTAGTTTATAGTCTGCAAACTAAAATGTTACTCTCTAGAGATTTTAATCTACCAGTGGTTCTGCAGGGAAATGAAAGGGCAGTCTATTCTTATAAAGGTTTACATACAGCCAGGGTAACCTGATGTTCTTAAATCAACATGACAGTAGTCAATTTGAGATGTGAATTTGATTTCACATATAAATAAATGAGATTTCTCTATTCTTACTATGTAAAATGATACCTCACTATTGTTTTGCCAGGACTTTTGAACATTTTTTCATGTATATTGGCCATCAAAAATTCTTCTTCTTCACTGCAGTAACAATAATGAAGTTCAACAGGGAAGCAAACAATAAATGCTCGTAAGGATGTGGAGAACTCTTATTCACTGCTGCTGGGAATGTAAAATGCTACAACCAATATGGAAGCTGGTCTGGCATATTATCAAAAAGCTGGAAATATAAATATCATTTGACCCATCGATGTCACTTCTAGGAACACACTCTAAAGAAATCAGAGCCATTAACAAAACAGTTGTATGCACACTCCTCTTTATTGTTGCATTAATGATAATAGTGAAGATATGGAAGCAGTTCAATTGCCCATCAACAAAGAATGGAAAGAAAAACTGTGTTACATTCACACAATAATATATAACTCAGCATTTAAAAACAACAAATTTGTAAAAAGAAATTTAAAAAAACAAATCTGTAAAACACTATACAACATAGATGAGTCTGAAAGACATTATGTTGAGTGAAATATCTCAATTACAAAATGACAATACTGCATAATCATACTTATAAAAAAGAATTGACACAGAAATGAGAAAAACAGGAAAAGAGTGGATAGATAGTGAACACTGCACTGAAACAGATGAAGGAAAGGATTATATGAAAGGAATGTATAATGAGACATTATATGTACAACAATTAACAAAGAGGAACAAGAAATGACTTACAAAGTTAATTGGGGCAGGTAAAGGTGGGGAAGGAAGGACATGTAAACCAATGAATGACTGAAATTGCTTTCTGTAAAGGTTCACTAATGGTGGTTCAAAAAGATGAAGTGATAATAGGCATAGTTGTCATTTGCTGTTGAATCAGAACTGATAGCCGACCCTCCAATAGGCTTTCAAAGGCAGTTATTATGTAGGAAGAGATTTTCTATCCTTTTTCCAAAGAGCATCTGGTGGATTGAAATGACGTGTCTTCGAGGTTGCATCACAACTTCTTACCACTGGCCAGCAGAACTCCAATACATATAGAGCTAAGGTTAATAATGGCAATCCTTTATATAAAACATAATATACACACCAATGATTTTATAAAGTACAAAGTGTGTTTAAAAAACATGATGTATATGAATGATTATATTCAAACCCAGAAAATATTTTTATAAAGGAAATTGTTTTTAAACCTTACAATAAGAAATAATTATCACTTATTTTATTCTCTTAGGTATAGCTATATTTAAATGTCTAACTATGTCTCTTCCACATAATAGAAACTGCATTTTTTACTTCATATCTGAGATATCAGAAAAATAAATTACAGCAAATACTTTTTAAAAGTTAGAAAAGAAAAGTTTAAAAGTTAGAAAAACATAATTTTAATCCATAACGTGTAGATGTGTATATTAGCTTAGAAATGTATTCCTTATTCTATATATAAATTGTATGGAAAACAATATATAACAGATGAGAGATTGGAATATACGTTTTCATATTTAAAATATTTCTTGTTTCAAAATTAAAAGAAACAACACTCTCAGTATAGAACTCATCCTTTGCTATTTTAATATGATATGTTGTTGTTGTTAAGTGCCGTCGAGTCATAGATGACTCACAGCAACCCTATGAAGGAAAGACCTGAACATTTGAATAACTTTCATCATTTCTCCAAATTCATAGGGTTTCTAGAGGCAAGCTATGTTGGAAGTGGATGCCACTTCTACTGCCAAGCCTTTTTCAATCGGGGAGCTCCACCAAACACTGTCCACCATGGATAACCATTATCACATTTGACACATCAATGTCACAGTGTTCAACATCACAGCAACCACAAGTTACCTCTGTCCAGCAAATGGACAGACCAGTGTATTATCATTTAGAGGAATGTTTGACCAAAAACAGTTAAAACCAGGCCTGAGGGCTGCAGATTAAAATCACTCACCTTTGGCTTGGCAGCATCACTTTCTGTTCACAAGGCCAACTGAGCTCTCTCTATGATGTTGTTGTTGTTGTTGTCAGGTCTTTCATTAATAGGGTCACTATGAGTCATTTACAACTCGATGGCAGTTAACAGCTGTCCCATGGTGGACAGTGTTGGTGGAGCTTCCCGGTTAAAACAAGCTTGGAAATAGGAGTGGCATCCACTTCCAAATTAGCTTGCTTCCAGAAACCCTATGAACTTGGATAAAGGATGAAAGTTATGCAAGAATTCAGGCCTTTCGTTTATAGGGTCACTATGAGTCCTGTAAGACTCGATGGCACTTAATAACGACAATAATTTAAATGTGATATAAGTTATATAAATATATGGAAAATATAGAAAATTGTTCAGTTTGGGAGCTTGAAAAACACTAATTGTGAAACCTAAAAACAAAGATAGCACATTTTCTTTGTGGTATGTATTACAAAATATTTGTTGTAAGACATCAGAAAAAATCTAACCTCTCGACAACCTGAATAAAACATATGAAGAAATTACTGATATCTCTTCTTAAATCTGAAATAATGAATTCTGTCCAATGTTTTTTTGCTTTATCCATGATTAGGAATGATAGAAAGAGAATTGATGCCTATGAGCTGTGGGTCTGGAGAAGAGTGCTGAATATATGATGAGCTGCCAGGAAAACAGATGGGTTCATCCTAGAGAGATTGAAGCCAGGCTGCTCCTTGAAGACAAGAATTCTGGAGACAAGATTTCTGAGGCTTCATCTGACACACTCTGGGCATGATACAAGGAGGGACCTTGGAAAGGGACATCATGCTTGGACGGGTGGAGGAACAGAGAAAGAGAGGGTGACCATCAATGAGATGGATTGACTCAGTGACTGAGGTAATAAAGGGTAGGTGTGTCAGAGACAGTACGATTGGCACAGGACAGAGCAAGTTTCAAGGCTGTTGTGCATCCAGTCACTATGAGTCTCAAGTGACTAGATGACATATAAAAACAACAACATTCATATAATTTCCTGATTTTTCTCCTTGACCAGTACATTGATTAATTTTTTTTAATACTGAACCTGGGAAAAGGAAAAATAAAACCTTTGTTTGTAGGGCATTATTCCTCTTATAAATTGCTCAATTTGACTAAAATTTTATTGAGAATGTTATATCTATGTTTACAAAGAATATGAGTCTGTAGTTTGATGTTTATTTTACTGAATTTGCCTCATCTAGGTATGAGGGTAATGCCAGTCTAATTGAGACCACATTATTGGTTATATTTCTCCACTATTCGGGGGATGAACTATAGACAAATCAACTATTTATCTATCATTTTTTATACTACCAAGTTGCTACCCATTCAGAACAATCTCCTATAACAAACTTGAAGCTGACTCAAAGGTTTTCTAGATTGTTATCTCTATGGAAGCAAAGCACCAAAGTCTTCATTGTGGGGAACAACAGTGGTCTTATCTTGGTGTGGTAGCCTGCTTGTTCAAAATGGCTTTTCCTAGTAACCGATTTTCAAGATATGGTTGTGTGGCACTATACTAATAAGATGAATGAGGTAAACAGCACCTTTTGAGTGGAAACATGCAAAGATGGATAGACTACTAATTGGGGAAAATAGAAAGGTGTGCAATATCCTCTTGTGGATCAATTGTCTCCGAAAACCCACAGGGGGTGGAGGAGGGATCAGTCATGGGTCAGTCTTAACTTGACAGGACTCAACAACAACAGTGTACATGTAGGGGGCTCTGGTGGCTTCATAGTAAGGAGCTGCACTGGTAACTCCTTAAGGTAAGTAATTCAAATCCACTAGGTGCTCCACAGAAGAAAGATAGGCAACCTCTCCCTGTGTAATTGATTATATTGTCTCTGAAAACCTGCTGGAGGGTCAGCTATGAATTCAAACTCAATGTTACATAACAGCGACAACAACTGCATATGTGTGTGTATTAAGACTGCATTATAATTAAGTAATAAGCAACTTTTCGTTTCAGTGACTTCATATAATGAAATTTTTGCCTTTTGTTTTCTTTTTCATTCAAAAAAATTATTAAGTTCAGGAAATCTTCTAGGAATTGTTCTCATTGAGTAGCTCAGAAATATAGACTGCTTGACATCTATTCTGTCACTTCTGTTTAAACCTGTACCTTCCAGGTGACTATGACTAATGATGACCCTTTGAACAGTGCATCAGAACTTTGCCCCATCCTGCATCATCTTCATGATCTCAGCCAAATACAAGCCCGTTATTCCAGTCACTGTCACTCCCTATCTTTGAGAGTCTTCCTCTTTTTTCAGTGACCTTTTAATTTTCCAAGCATCCTATCTTTTTCTAATAACTGTCAGTCATCTGAACATATGAACATGTGAAATGAGATTTTGTGATCCTTTCCTATAAGGAATATCCCACTCGCACTTCTTCCAAGATGAATTTGCTTGTTCTCTTGGCAATACATGGCATATTCAATATTGTTCCCTATGCCCAAATCCAAAAGTATTGATTCTTCCTTGTTCTTCCTTTTTCATTATCCAACTTTCACATGCATATCATGCAACTGAAAATATCATAACTTGAGAAAAATAGTCTGGTGACCTAGTCTGTAGGAAGAAGTGCTACCCATCAAACCAAAATGTCTCTCTGGTGGTTGGAAACCATTAGCAGCTCTTGGGGGGGAAAGATAGAAAATCTAATGGGCAATTTACAACCTCAGAAACCTAATGGAGGGTTAACTATGAATCAGTTCCAACTTAACAGAAATGAATTGGTTTGTTTTGATATTACTTTTTTTAAAAAAAATCTATATTTAGGCTTCTAAAATTGCTAAAAGGACAAATCTCAAAGGTCTTCTGCCAAAAATAAATGCTTTAGTTCTAAACCCATAATGTTTTAACCTATCTCGTTGTTAGATCTGACATTTCTAGATAACTATGTTCATGAGAAGCTACAGTTTTTGTATGAATGGAAGAGAAATTATCTACTATAATTTTAAAGGAAAATTGTTTATAATAATAATAATAATAAGCATTTATTGTATTTATTTTAAACCCATAAAAATATGGGTGTGTGTGGCAATGAGATTGGCACAGGATAGAGCAGGGTTTAGGGCTGTTGTACATAGGGTCGCTATGAGTCGCAAATGACTCGACGGCACAT
>NW_006399858.1:11906498-11909833 GCF_000299155.1 Elephantulus edwardii
TCGCAAATGACTCGACGGCACATAACAACAACATACAATAATAAGAAATGTCCTTTCAACGTCAGCTTATTTGTATTCACTTATTAAACAAAATATTTGTGACAGATGCATCTCTTCAGATAAGTAATTTTTAAATTCTTTATTCTAGTATTGTTTCTTTGTCAGACTTTTTAATTTCTCTCGGTTGCACTAAAATCACATGATGTGTATTTTACCTACTGTGTGTATTACACATTTTTCAATCATCCTATTTGTAGTCACAATATTTTTCTTGACTATCAATCTTTAATAGTTCTGTTATATTGTTGTTGTGCACTGGAGTAGGAACCAACCCATAACTGATCTTCAGACAGGTTTTCAGAGGCAGTTTATCACACAGGAAGTGATGGCCCATCTTCTCCCACAGAGCAGCAGGAGGCCCTGAACTGCATGCTTCAGAATTACAGTGCAGCTTCTTGCCACTAGGCCACCGGAGCTCCTCTGTTAGCATTTCATAATTAATGGTCATAAAGGTAAATGTGAATATAGAATACACTTTTACAATCAAAGTCTATTTTTTGTAAATCTGTTATCAAAAATACTGTTATTTTACAGTAAGATTGTATATCTGATTTGGCATTTAATTTTACAGCACTGGTTTTCAATTTTTCTATCATTTCCTTAAAATACTATTTCTAAAATAGGTTTAAAAATAAAATGTGAAAGCCAAAGGAATATTGTAATTTCTATCATGTGTTACATGAAAACTACACTGGCTAATCAAAACATTTGACTTTTATTCTACTAATATTTTCTGTTTTCTAACACGATCCTTCTTGCTGAAAATGAGGAGGACCTGAAGCTCTTGCTGCAGAAGATCAAGGACTGCAACTTTCAATATGGATTGATGCTCAATATAAAAAAACTTAAGATTCTCACCATTGGGCTGATTAGCAGCATTATGATGGATGGTGAAGAGATTGAGATTATTATTATTATCTTTAGCTTGCTTGGCTCCACAATCAACACTCAGTAGCCCAGAAATCAAGAGATTAATTGCATTGGGAAAGTTGGCTGTCAGGGCCCTATCCAGAGTATTGAATAGCAACAATATCAGTCTGGAGACTAAAATGCACCTAATCCAGGCCATGGTTGTTGTGATTGCTTGCTATGCATCAGAGAGCTAGACAATGACTAGGGATGATAGAGAGAGAATTGATACCTTTGAGCTGTGGTGCTAGAGGAGAGTGTTGAATATACCATCAACTGCTAGGAGAACAAACAAGTTCATCCTAGAGAGGGAGAGACCAGGCTGCTACTTGGAGGCAAGGATTCTGAGGCTTCGGCTGACATACTTAAGGCATGTTGCAAGGAGGGACCAGTTCTTGGAGAGGGACGTCATGCTTGAAAAGTTGGAGGGACAGAGAAAGAAAGGAAGACCATCAATGACATGGACTGATTCAGTGACTGGAGTAATGAGGGTAGGTGTGTCAGAGACAGTAAGGTTGGCACAGGATATAGCAGGTTTCAGGGCTGTTGTTGTACATAAGGTTGGATGAGTCACAAGTGATTCGATGACACATAACAACACAATGTCACATGTCATTGCTCTTCAGTACTCTAGAGAGGTCTTTGACAGCAGACTTTTCCAGCGTAATGTGTCTTTTAATTTCCTGGCTGCTGGTAGGGAAAAAAAATTACAAACCTCGAGATATATCCTTTGGAAATTCTGGTAGCTTGTGGATTATGACTTGTTCTGTCAACCCAGAAACAAGTGTTTCAAATCCACTAGCTCCACCCTGAGAGAAAAATGGGCAATGTCCTGCAGCTTCCAGAAATCTACTGGAGCGTCAGCTATGAATTGGTTCTGATATAATGGCAATTGTATTTTTGAGTTAGATTGTTTGGAGAAGATTTTAATTTCAGTAACTCAAAGAAGTAACATGACAAATAACTAAACTTTAGTATTTTTAAAATTTTAAAATTATTTTTCCTATTAAGTAAATTAGAAAGGACCAATACAAAGATTCTCATTACTGGGCCAATTGGCAGCACCATGATAGATGGAGAAGAGATTGAAGGCACATACAGAAGAGGAGAGAAAGATCCCAGATAAGATGGATTAATATAGTAACTGGGACAATGGGGGTAGGTGTGTCAGAGTCAGTGAGACACAGGAGATTCGATAGTACATAACAACAACAATCATCCTTGGAAAGGATCTTTCTTTTATACAAATTTTTTTTATTGGGGACATTATTCTTGAAAGGCTGTAAAGTCAATTAAAGAAAGGAATATCTTTGACAAGGTGGATCAGCAAAATGATAGTAAAAATGACTCAATCAGAGATGGTGAGGATTGCTTAAGATTGGAGGAGGTTCAAATATTTTGTCATAAAATCTCTGGAAGTCCTATTCAACTTGATTGCACCTAACAAAAACAAGTGAGTTCTGAACATGAACAACATGTCTATATTTATTGACACAAACATTTCAAGATGATCTTGCATTGTCCTTTTGTTGTTAGATGCCATTGAGTTGACTATGAATCACAGATGTTGATACTGTTGTTTTGTGCGATTGAGTTGAGTGTGACTCATAATGACACTCTGAACAACAGCTCTGTACCCTGTGCTACCCCATGCCACCTCATCATTTCTTACATACTTGAGCCTTTTGTTGCAGTGACTGTGTCAGTCCATCTTATTGAGAATCTTTCTCTCTTTCACTGACCTTCTATCTTTCCTAGTATGATGCCCCTTTCTAAGAAGTACCCCTTCGAGCAACATACTCAAAGTATGACAGAAAAACCTTCACCATGTCAATCTCTGAAAGCACTCTGGCTGCATCTTCTTCAAGATATAACTGCTTATTTCTTGGCAATTCACAGAAAATTTAGAATTCTTTTTCAACAACACAAATTAGAGGCATAGATTTTTCTTCTGTCATCTTTATTAATTGTCCAGCCCAAATGCATGTTGTAGTGGTTAGGTGACATCAAGTCGAACATGACTTATAGTGACTCTATAAACAAAGCTCTCAACCCTGTTCTGTCCTGCACCATCCTCACCCTAACAAACACTCAAGAGCCCATTGAAGCACTCACCATGTTAATCCACCTGGTAGAGGTTCTTCTTCTCCTTTGTCAACACTCCACCCTTCCCAATATCATGTTCCTCTCCAAGGAATAGCACCTCCTAGAAACATGTCCAAAGTATGTGAGGCAAAGCTTCATCATTCTTACCTCCAAAGAGCACTCTGGTTGCACCATCTCTATCACATATCTGTTAGTTCCCTTGGCCATCCATGTAGGTTCAGTACTTATCTCCAAGACCATAGATTAAAATCAAGCACATG
>NW_006399858.1:11910908-11922082 GCF_000299155.1 Elephantulus edwardii
ACTGACTGTGGCAATTGGACAATTAAAACAGACATTCGGATGGCGGGGAAGAAGAACAAACTGGGAAGGAGGGTGGAGAGAATGGTGTGGCAATGAAGGAGTGAAAGCCCAGAATCCCTGTGAATGTTCATTGAAACTAATAAAATTTAATAATAATAAAAAAAATAAATAAAATCATCAATTATCTTTCTGTTATCCTTAGTCATTGTCCAGGTCTTGGATGCATAGCTAGTAACTGGAAAGACTTATGGTCTGAATCAGACCTTAGTCCTCATCCTGATTACTACTTCTCAATCATCTGGAGAGGTCCCAAACTGCAGATTTTCCCAGTGCAATGTGTCTCCTTGTTTCCCGACTGCTCATCCCAAGAGTATTAATTGTGGATCCAAGCAAGATGAAGCTGTAGCACGTGATTAATACCATGGTTTGAATCAAGCATACTTTAGTCTTCAAAATGGCATTAATACTCTTTAATAACTTGAAGAGGTCCCTGACAGTAGAATTTCCCAATACAGTATGACTTCTTTTTTTTTAATTTTTTTATTACTTTTTATATATGTATCGTCAAATCAGATCTGACTGGTACAGGAGGAGATTGTCCCTCCTTCTTCAGCAGAGCATCTGGTGGATTTGAACCCAGTACCTCTGGGATTGCAGTGCACCTTCTTGACACTAGGCCACCAGAGCTTGCCACAGTATGACTTCTTAAAAAAATTAACATATATTATTGAGATTTTAATAAGAATTTACAGAAAAGTTGCATTTTCATTCACTTACTGTTGCAAAATATCTTTTCTTTTTTATGATAAATGGAGATTTATTCAAGAGAATTGGCTCATACAGTCTGTTGTGGAGTTGTTTACCATTGAGTTGGAAACAAATCATAGCTGATTCTCTAGTGAGCTTTCAGAAGAAGTTGATCACAAAAGATGAGATTGTCCATCCTTTCCCCATTGAACAACTAGTGAATTTGGACCACGTGCCTTTGGGATTGTGGCACAGCTTCTTACCACTAGCCTACCAGAGCTCCCTATGCTCCCATATGCTTGTAGATGCTGGAAAATCCCAGGTCTATGTGTCAGACAGAAATGTCTGCAAAATCTAGTAAGTCAAAATTGTCATCCAGCAGAGAACAAAAAGTTCAGGCACTTCAGCAGAGTCCAAGAAACCTCAGGTACCACAGCAAGATCCAAGAAACACTGGGAATGGTGATTCAGAAAGAAAGGAATCCAAAGTCAGGCTGTCAGGAACAAAGACTGCAGGGCTATCCCTTGCCAGGTGGGGAACTGGGTGACTATACCTTAGCACTTTGCCAGAATTCAAACTTATATTCAATACAGATCATCACCCTGAAGAGATTTCCCCTTCTTCAGGTCAAGCTTATCATGTCTTTATAGAAGTGCCTCTAATCATGGCTCATTAACATTATGAAGCTTAGAATTTACAATAGACACTGTAGTTAACATTATACTGAGGATCGTTATATCAACACACAATATTACATTGGGTGACATTAACACACAGTATTACCATCCTAGTCTACTGCTTATCAACTTAGCACTTGCTCACATCTCATTATAACGTAATCTTTAAACAGAAACAATTATGAATATCAGACATTATGTTTAACATGACATAATTAATGCAAACAGAACTGGGAGTGCACTAGCTTAATTTATCTCATATTTTTAAGTTAGGAAAATAAAAATATTTCACCATTTATATAAAGAAAATATAAGATACTCATAACAAGTATATAAAACCCTCATTTCTACAAGTCACACGGTTGTAGCTGATATTAGAACTACATTTTCCAAACACCCAGATATATTCCTTTTGCCATCAGCAAGGTTCTTAGCTGGTCATCGGTACTTTGTCTGGTGGAACAACTTAAATCTTCCTTTCGGAAAAATATAGAACATTGGTAGTCATGTCAGAATTTTGTTACTGTAGATTGAACACTGATGCCAAGGATGTGGCAAGATGATGTCATTGATAATTTCAGTGTTTTCTCCACCTATCATGATGTTGTCATTTTTTTATTATTTTACACTGATTTACCTACACAATTTGTATATATTATCTGTCATACCAGATCCTCCTCAACCTCCCCAACCCACCATCCCCATTAAGCCATATGACCCCATGATTACCCCCTGCCCATCCTCACCCCTCTGCTCCCCTCCACAAGATCCTCTCACACTCTCCACTAGTTATGTATTTTTACAATAATGGTCTTATATAGTATTTGTCCTTATGTGACTGTGTTAGTTCACTTAGCATAACACTCTCCAGTCCCTCCTAAACTAGGTGGTTGTTGTTGTTGATTGCATTCAAGTAGAGCATGACTCATAGCAGCCCTATGAACAAAATGGCCTGAAGCCCCTCTACAGTCATCGACATTTATCAAAGTTCATAGAATTTCCGGAGGCATGTCGTTTGGGAAGTGGATGCTACTCCTGCTTCCAAAGTTAGGTAGAGATTTACAAAATCATTGTTCATGCAAAGTAATCCACTGTCTGAATGATCCATAATTTTTCAATCCATTTTATTGTGGTTGGACATTTGGGCTGTTTCCAATGTTCTTGCAATGGTGAATAACACAGCTATGAATATTGGTGTTCAAATCTCCATTTGTGTCTCAGTTCTCATTTTCTCAGGATATATTCCAAGCAGTGGAATAGCTGGATCATATGGGATTTCTATGTTCAGCTTTGTGAAGAAATGCCAAACTACCTTCCAGAGTGCTTGTACCATTTTAGAATCCCACTTAGAGTGTATAAGAGTTCCTATCTTGCCACATCTTCTCTAATATTTATTACTTGGTACTGTTACCAGAATGAGATGGTATCTCATAAGAATTTTGATTTGCATCTCTCATCTTGCCAGTGATTTTGAGCACTTCTTCGTGTGTCTGTTGGCTTTCCAAATATCTTCCTTTGTGGAAGTTCTTTCCATGTTTTTTACCAATTTTGGAAGTATATTATCAGTCTTTTTCTTGTAGAAGCCCTGTAGAATTCTGTAAACTTTTGATATGAGACTCTTGTCTGAAATGATATTACCAAATATTTTTCCCCCAAGTCAGTATGTTTTCTTTTCACTCTGCTTGAAAAATCACTCCCTGACCTAAAAAACTACTAGACAGTTTGGTAACCAAAACAGCATGGTACTGGTACAATGACAGGCATGCAGACGAATAGAACAAAATTGAGAACCCAGAAATGGACCCAGCTATCAATCATCAACTGATACTTGGCAATGAAATGAAACCTATCAAATGAAGAATTGACAACCTCTTCAACAAATGGTGCTGGCAAAATTGGACTTCTACCTGTAGAAGGTTGTATCATCTGCATAATACAGATTGTTGATAAGTCTACCTTTAACCCTGATGCCACATTTATTCTCAAAGAGCCCTGCCTCCAGGATAATCTGTTCTGCAAATAGGTTGAAAAGATATGGAGATAGGGCACATCTTTGGCACACACCCTTCACAGTTTTGAACCATGCAGTGTCTACTTGTTCTGTTTTGACAACTGTAGCCTTCAATATGGATTGAAGCTCAACACTAAGAAAACAAAGATTCTCATCACTGGGCCAATTGGCAGCATCATGATAAATGGTGAAGAGATAGAGATTGTTAACAGCTTCCATTTGCTTAGCTCTACAATCAACACTCTTAGTAACAGCAGCCAGGAAATTAAAAGATGAATTCCATTGGTAATGTCTGCTGTCAGAGACCTCTCCAAAGTACTGAAGAGCAACAATGTCATTCTGATACAGGCCATGGTCTTTGCAATTATTTGCTATGCATCAGTAAGCTGCACAATGACTAGAGATGATAGAAGGAGAATTGATGCTTTTGAACTGTGGTGTTGGAGAAGAGTATTGAATATACCATGGACTGCTAGGAGAACAAACAAGTTCGTCCTGGAAAGGGTGAAGCCAGGCTTCTCCTTGGATGCAAGGATTCTGAAACTTCATCTGACATACTTTGGATATGTTGCAAGGTGGGACCAGTCCTTGGAAAGGGATATCATGCTTGAGAAGGTGGAGGAACAGTACATGAGAGAAAGACTCTTAATGAGATGGATTGATTCAGTGACTGGGTTAATGGGTGTAGGTGTATCAGAGACAGTAAAATCAGCACAGGATAGAGAAATGTCTAAGACTGTTGTACATGGGTCACTATGAGTTGCAGATTACTCAACAGCACATAAAACCAACAATCAACAACCCTGTAGAAAGCTGAGACAGGAGCCACATTTCACACAATACACAAAAATCAATTTAAGTTGGATCATATACCTGAGACTAAAGCCCAAACCTATAAAGTTCATAAGAGACAGAATGGGATCAAGCTTAGATGGCCTAGTCTATGGTAAAGAGACTGGCAAATACAGCCAGAAAGCTCAATTGAATAAAATTGATGAATGGGACCTTCTAAAGATTAAATTCCTGTGCAATATTGTCATTCTTGATAATGAAATGTAATCTATGTTGAAGACTATAATCTTTGATTTTTTTTTACCAAGCTTTTCAAGTCCTCCTCAATTCAATCAAGAAAAGTTGTGTCATCTGCATAACACATTTTTGATGACTCCCCCTCCTGCTCTGATATTTTATTTTTCTTTATACTGTTCAGTTTCTCAAGTGGTTTGTTCAGCATACAGATTGAACAGTTACAGAGTAAAGGTACAGCGCTATCATACACCTTTCTTGATTTTAAACCATATCACAATCATTTGCTCTGTTTGGACAACAGTTTCTTACTTTTGGTACAGGTTTCACATGAGCAAAATTAAATGTTATAAGATTCCCATTCTTCTCAATGTTAAGCATAGTTTGTTTTGACCAAAGTCAAATGTCTTTGCGTAGTCAATAAAACATAAATAAACTTTCTTTTGGTATTTTATGCTTTCTGGTAAGATCCATCTAACATTAGCAGTAATATCTACAGTGCTACAGCCTCTTTTAAACCCAGTTTGAACTTCTGGTAATTTTTTTTTTTTTGGATGCACTGTTATAGCCAATTTTGGACGATCATCAGCTAGAATTTGCTTGCATGTGATATGAATGATATTGTTCAAAAACTTCCACATGCTGCTGGGTCACAGTTTTTGAGAATGAAAATTGTAAAAGAAGCAAGGGAGTTGTGGAAACAGCCCTATCTGATCTCTACTAATTCCATAAAAGGAAACGGTCACCATCATTATCACCCACAGCACAAAACTAATTCCTAGGATGTCAGACATGTCTCCCATGTTTCCATGGCTGTGTCTACTGATTCCAACACTAATATCACTGCTCTATAGGGTCAAAAAACCATTGCAGCAGCTATGAAGACTACAAAGAACCATCTTCACAATTATGAGATTTATTAAGGAAGTCAAAACAATATCATTCAGGTTGGTGAAAAGATAAAATCACTCAGTCAGGACAATTTCCAAAGTGTTTTTGCTGGTCCCTTGGCCTTCAATCTCATGGCTTAAGACTACTGCTACAAAGCAATCTTAGTTCTAACAATAATGACATCTTTCACCCAGTCCTCCAGCAAGCTTGAGTGAAGGCTTTTTCTCTTGTTCCTTGAGGTAGCAATCACAAGGTCAGCTGTCCCACACTGAGTCTGTGATTCTCTGCTCTGGCTATTGCTACTGTTTTATTAGTCCCTTGTCTGAGCAGTGCAAGGATCTTGAGCCCAGAAAATCATACATTTTGCATTCTCTGTTTTCTCTTTGCCATGGTGAAATTCCCAAAATCTGCTGTTGAATATGCTCAGTTTAGTGGTGAAACAAGCCAATCCCCTTATGAATAGTCTAACATGCCCTCTTTGCATGTCCCTGTCTGCTAAGATGGCAAAGTCAAAGTCAATAAATGGATGTTGTTGTTGTTGTTGTTGTTGTTCTGTGCCATCCAGTGGTTTGCGACACAATAGCCCTAAACCCTGCTCTATCCTGCGCCAACTGCACTGCCTCTGACACACCCATCCCTATTACCCCAGTCACCGAATCAATACATCCCATAGAGGGTCTTCCCCTCCTGCGCTGTCCCTCCACCTTCCCAAGCATGATGTCCCTCTCCAAGGACCCGTCCCTCCTGGCAACATGTCCAAAGTATATCAGACGAAGCCCCAGAATCCTTGCATCCAAGGAGTAGCTTGGTTTAATCTTCTCCAAGATGAATTTGTTTGTTTTCCTGGCAGTCCATGGTACATTCAATACTCTTCTCCATCACCACAGCTCAAAGGCATCAATTCTCCTTCTATCCTCCCTCCCTAGTCATTGTCCAACTTTCTGATGCATAACAAGCGATTGCAAAGACCATGGCTTGTATCAGACGCACCTTAGTTTCCAGAGAGACACTGTTACTCCTGAGTACTTTAGAGTGGTCCCTAACAGCAGACTTTCCCATCGCGATATGCTTTTTTATTTCCTGACTCCTGGTGCCAAGAGTGTTGACCGGGGAGCCGAGCAAACTGAAGCTGTGAACAATCTCAATCTCTTCGCCATCCATCCTGATGCTGCCACTTGGTCCAGTGGTGAGAATCTTTGTCTTCTTGACATTGAGCCTCAGTCCATACTGAAGGCTGCAGTCCTTGACCCTCCACAGCAAGTGCATGAGGTCCTCCTCAGTTTCAGCAAGCAGGGTTTTGTCATCTGCAAGCAAGATTCTACTGAAGATTATCCAAAAACGATTAGAACAGCACATTAGCAGAGAATTTCCGGAAATCCAGGCTGGGTTTAGAAGGGGTCGTGGTACTAGGGATATTGTAGCTGATGTTAGATGGATCTTGGAAAAAAGCAAAGAATACCAGAAGAATGTCTATCTGTGTTTCATTGATTATGCAAAGGCATTTGACTGTGTGGATCATAACAAACTGTGGCTGACTCTGAGAAGAATGGGAATCCCAGAACATTTAATTGTGCTAATGCGAATCCTATACTTGGACCAAGAGGCAGTAGTCAAAACAGAGCAGGGTAACACTGCATGGTTCAAAATTGGGAAGGGTGTACGCCAGGGATGCATCCTGTCTCCATACCTTTTCAACATGTATGCAGAGCAGATTATCCGAGAGGCTGGGCTCTATGAGGAGAATTGTGGCATCAGGATTGGTGGTGGAATAAATGGATAGAAAAGCCATTTTTAACAATATACTCTTGACACCACAGGAACAAATACAAATATCTTCCAGTTAGCTGGCCAGGTATCTTACTTCTAAATTTCTTGCCCCAGACTGGTGAGCATCTAAAACTGAATCTATTAGTTTAAACATTTCAATGCATATTTCATCAATTTCTGGGGCCTTATTTTTTTGTTAATGCATCTAGTGCAGCTTGAAATTCTTCCTTCATTACCATTGGCTCTTTATCACACTACTTCCTAATATATTTCAGTGTTGAGCAATTGTATTTTGTATAATGACAGTGTATTCGTATTCTCTCCATCTTCTGTCATACTTCCTGGATCATTCAAAATTTTTCCCATGGCAACTGGAGGCTTGAATTTGTTTTTCTCAACTTGATAAGTGCAGAAAGAGTTTTTCTGTTTTCATTCTTTAACTCCAATTCTTTGTACATTTCATTATAATATTTTGTTTTGTCTTTTCTAGCTGCCCTTTGAAATCTTCTGAATATCTCTTACAGCTCCCTCTCTTCCATTTGCTTTGGCTTCTTGATGCTCTAGTGCAATTTTGAGAGTCTCTTTTGACATTCACTTTGGTATTTTCTTTCTCCTTTGTTTATGTAATGACCTTCAACTCTGTTCAAGGATGATATCTTTGATGTCATCTTGGAACTAATCTACTCTTTGGTTATTGGTGTTCAATGCCTAAAATCTATTCTTGAGATTATTTTTAATTTATATGATATAGACTCAAGTTATTATTTCAGTTCTAATAAAAGTGTTTAAATCTTCTTCAGCTTAAGTTTGAAATTTATTGCTGTTATTAGATGCCATTCATTGGAGTACAAGTCAGAATGACCCTATGAACAGTAGATATGAACCTTGTGCAAACCTCACAATATCTGACACATTTAAGCCCATTGCTGCAATCACAGTGGTTGAGAATCTTCCTCTCCTTTGCCATTCACCTTTCCAAGCACAATGTCCTTCTCCAAGAAATAGCCTCTCTTAGCAATACACCATAATATGTATAATAGGCAAAGCTTTGCCATCCTTACCTCCAAATATCACTCAGACATCAGCTTTTCCAAGGTGTATGTGTGTTCTTTTGCTAGTCCATGGGATATTCAGTTCTTTCCTCCAACACAACTCAAAAGCATAAATTATTCTTCTGTCATTCTTATTCGTTGTCCAGCTCTCAGATGTTTGAATTTGTAATTTAACAGTCTGTTCCACAATCAGTACCTGGCCTTTTTTGGACTGTTGTTACTGAGCTTCTCTACTTATTCTTTCCACAAATTCAGTCAATCTTATTTCTATGCAGTCTATCAGATAAGATCCATCTGTAGATTGTCATTTGTGTTTCTTTAAAAAATGCATTTGTATTTAATAAATCATTGAACATATAAAATTCACTGAGTTGTTCTCCAACTTCGTTTCTGTTACCAGTGACCTGCTGGTAACTACCTAGTTGGTAACATCAAACTAATGGGTTTTTTTCCAGCCGCCATTTCTATTTTATTGTTTCTAACTTTTGCATGCATCTTGATTTCATGTTCATCATCATTTCTCTAAGTTCATAGAGTTTCCAGGGGCATGTAGTTTTGGAAGTAGATGCCACTCTTGTTTCCAAACTGGTTTTAAAACTGGGAGCTCCACCAAACACTGTCCACATTGGAATACCATTATGGTATTCGAAACCCTAATGACACAAGGTTCAGCATTACAGCCAACCCAGATTACTTCATATAGCACATTGACAAAGATTGATGTATACAGTGACAAAGATTGACGTATACAGTGGAAGAATGTTCCTCCAGATATAACAACACTAGCCTCACTTAGCAGTGGTTAAGTGTCATCAAGTCATGTGACTCATAGCGACCCTTGCACATAAAACTTTAGAATGTCACTCCTGCTTCCCCACCTGAATGAACTTGGAAGGTCCTCCAAACTTTGTACATGATAGGTAGCTATTATGGTATTTGACATGACTATGACTCAGTGTTCTTCATCAAAGGAACTCTAAGTTATTCAGTACCGCAAATAGAGAAATATTGCTTTATCACTTAAAGAAATAGTCAATCTAAGATTAATAAAAGTAATTAAGGGAGCTCTGTGTCTTTGTGTTTTAGTGGGGCATTTTTCCCTTTCCTTATTTTTACCTATATTTTCATACTTTTATTTTCTCTTAAGTTGATGCATTATAAAACTATAATAATAATAAAACAAACAGTGTTATTGTTGTTGGGTACTGTAAAGTTGGAAACTACCCCTATCTGATCCTCCAGGGGGTTTTCAAAGGCAGTTACTCTCACAGGAAGAGATTGCCCATCCTTCTCCCATGGAGCAGCTGGTAGCTTCAAACCAGGTGCCTTTGGGTTTGCAGCCTTTGGGTTTTCTTAAAACTTGTTGTTGTTAAGTGTTGTTGTGTCACGTATCATTCGTAGCAACCCCATGAACTAAAGATCTGAACGCTATTCTATAATTATCGTCATTTCTCTAATGTTCATACAGTTTCCAAAGGCCTGTTGTTTAAGAACTGGATGCCAATCTTGCTTCCAAGCCTGCCTTAATCTGGGAGCTCTACCAATCCCTTTCCACCATAGGTAACCATTATGGCATTTAACATACCAGTGACAAAACAACCTCAATTTATTTCAGTAAGCAAACTAATAGACAAGTGCTAAACCACTTAGAATAACGTTCTTCCCAAACAGGATTAACTGCCAGCCAGGGCTGCAAGCCTGAGGGTCCAAATGACTTTGAAATAGAAAGGCCTGCCCACCAAGTCCTGATTGACTTAAATAAGAGGCTTCCAGCCTCATAGCTGACTGTTAACTAAATCCAGGCAACACATGATTGTTAACCAAAAATGACCCAACAGTTTATCTCAACTTTTAACTAAATCAAGAGAACCTACCCTTCAGAATCCAACTGCTTCACAAAGCAGCCTACAAACCTGATACTTAGGGCCCATCCAACTTTTAAATGCAAAGGCCCTCCTATCAAGTCATGATTGACTTAAATAAGAGGCTCCCAGCCCACAGCTGATTGTTGACTAAATCCAGGAGAGCAATCAGCTTATACTGAACGATTTATAGATGTAAAAATATTTTTTCCAATAATCGAGAACTGTCAAGAGACAATCATTGTTACAATGATGGTAAATATCCCTCTTTATTTTCTCTCAGATTGTATACTATCACAAGATTATTTACACTTGTACATTCTATTTTTTCCATCTATTTTTAATGATGGTTCACTGTAATGTTACAGTAATGCTTGGAAATGTTGTTTAATTGTTACAAATTACTTTTCTACTGTTGTGCAGTAGAAATTGATGTATTTTTGTTTTTATTTTTGACTGTTTAAAAGGACAGTTCAGGATGACAAAGCAAGATACTACAATGAAATATGCAAAGAGCTGGAGTCAGAAATTCAAAAGAGCAGAACTCTCTCAACATTTCTTAAACTGAAGAAATTGAAAAACAAATTTAAGCCATGAGTGGCAATACTTAAAGATTCTTTGGGCAGAGTGTTAAATGATCCAAGAAAAATTAAAAGAAAATGGAAGGAGTATACAGAGTCACTGTACCAGAAGGAATTGGCTGACACAGAAGAATTTAATGAAATAATGTATGAGCAAGACCTTATTATGGTGATGAAGGAGGAAGTTCAAGATGCTCTGAAAGAATTGGCAAAAAACAAGGTTCCAGGAGTTGATGGCATAGCAACTGACATATTTCAACAAACAGATGCTGCCCTGGATGTGCTCACTAAGTTGTGCTAAGAAATCTGGAAGACAACTACCTGGCCAACTTACTGGAAGAGATCAATATTTGTTCTTATTCCAAAGAAAGGTGACCAGATACAGTGTGGAAATTATCGAACAATATCATTAATATCACATGCAAGTAAGATTTTGCTGAAAATTATCCAAAAACAACTGGAGGAACAAGTCAACAGGAACTTCCAGATGTGCAGGCTGGGTTTAGAAGAGGCTATGATACTAGGAATATTATACTAGGGATGTTGTTGTTGTTGTTGTT
>NW_006399858.1:11923862-11944802 GCF_000299155.1 Elephantulus edwardii
TTCCCTGTGCTTTGGCTTCTCTGCGCTCCAGTGCAATTTTCAGAGTATCTTCTGACATCCATTTTGAACTAGGGATACTATAGCTAATGTTAGATGGATCTTGGCTGAAAGCAGAAAGTGAGTACCAGAGGAATGTCTGTTTGTGCTTCACTGACTATGCAAAGTTTTTTGGTTTTTGGTGTTTTGTTTTTTTTGCTTTTTTTAAACTGTGTGGATCAAAAGATGTGGCTGACTCTGAGAAGAATGGGAATCCCAGAACATTTGATTGTGCTTATGCATAACCTATGTTTGAACCAAGAGGCAATTGTTAGAGTAGAGCAAGGAGACACTGTATGGCTCAAAATCGAATTGGAAAGGCATCTGCCAGGGATATAGTTTGTCTCCATAACTTCTCAATCTGTGTGTGCTGTATGAGTCAGAATGTGGCATCAGGATTAGAGGAAGACTCATCAACAACCTCCATTATGCAGATGACACAACCCTGCTCGCTGAAACTGAGGAGGACCTGCAGTGCTTGCTGCAGAAGGTCAAGGACTGCAGCCTTCAATATGGATTGAAGCTCAACATCAAAAAAACAAAGATTCTCACCATTGGGACAATTAGCAACATCATTACGGATGGTGAAGAGCTTGAGATAGTTAACAGTTTTAGTTTGTTTGGCTTGACAGTCAACACTTTTGGTACCAGCAGCCAGAAAATCAGGAGATGAATTGCATTGGGAAAGTCAACTGTCAGGGACTTCTCCAGAGTACCGAAGACCCCAATGAGATGGATAGATTAAATGACTGAAGTAATGGGAGTAGGTGTGCCAAAGACAGTGAGGTTGGCACAGGATAGAATAGGGTTTAAGGCTCTTGTACATAGAATCACTACGAGTCGCAAGGCAGTCGATGGCACGTAACAACAACAGCAGTAGCAATATGGATTAGTTTGATTAACATTTTATTCAAATATTTCTTACAACTTAAAATATTTCTAGTCTAAATTTAATCAATTCAAAAGAATGATGCTATATAAACAAATAGCATATCTCCAAATAGTGTTACCACATTAAATAACCACCTCAGCAGAATTTTTTACATCTAACACTTTGCCAACCATAATTTTGTTATTTCTGGGACTTTTCTTTCTTTTTTTTGCAACAAACAACAATTATTTATTGAACCCCTACTATGTACCAGGCATGGTTCTAGAACTCCCTCAAGAAAAAAGAAAGAGGCAGAAATGCAAATTCTGAAGGAGAGGAAAGGGGAAGTTGAGGAAGAAGGCTGAGGGAGCTGAGAAGCCCGAGGTGATAGGACACTCTGCCTTAAGCCTTCTCTTCAGCCTCCTCACTGAAATCTTCCTCCTCTTCTGCAGTGGCATCGTTGGTACTCAGAAACGAGGTCATTCATGTTGCTCTCAGCCTCAGTGAACTCCATCTCGTCCATACTTTCACTGGTATAAGGCCTGTGGAGGAAGGCCTTCTGACGGAACATGGCGGTGAACTGCTCTGAGATGAACTTGAAGAGCTCCTGGATGGCACTGCTGCTGTCAATGAAGGTGACTACCATCCTGAGGCCACGGGGTGGGACGTCACAGACAGGGGTCTTGACATTGTTGGGAATCCATTCCACAAAGTAGCTGCTATTCTTAATCTGTACATTAAGCATCTACTCATCCACCTCCTTCATGAACAACCGTCCTCAAAGACAGCAGCCATGGTGAGGTAGATGTCATGGAGAGGGTCACAAGCAGCCATCATGTTCTTGGCATCAGAGACTTGCTGCGTGAGCTCAGGCGCAGTGAGGGCCCAGTACTGCTGACTACCATGGCTGGTTAGTGGGGCAAAGTCTGGCATGAAGAAATGGAGATGTGGGAAGGGCACCATGATGACGGCCAGCTTGCAGAGGTCAGCATTGAGCTGGCCAGGGAAGCGGAGGCAGGTGGTGACACCACTCATAGTGGCTGAGACAAGGTGGTTGAGGTCTCCATAGGTTGGTGTGGTCAGCTTGAGGGTATGGAAGCAGATATTGTAGATGGCTTCATTATCGATGCAATGGGTCTCATCGGTATTCTCTACCAAATGATGGACAGAGAGGGTGGCATTGAAGGGCTCAACCACAGTGTCGGATACTTTGGGTGAAGACACCACACTGAAGGTGTTCATGATGCGGTCAGGATACTCTTCTCTGATCTTGCTGTTGAGCAAGGTGTCCATTCCGGAGCCTGTGCCTCCACCGAGGGAGTGAGTCAGCTGGGAGTCCTGCAGGCAGTCACAGCTCTCAGCCTCCTTCCACCATCCAAGATGGAATCAACCAGCTCAGCCACTTCTGTACAGTGTGGCCTAATAGTCTTGGCCTAGTTGTTGCCTGCCCTAGACGGATCAAAACCAAAGCTGTCTGGTCTGAAGATCTTGTCAAAAGGACCCACCAAGATACCACAATGAACATATTTGCCACCTGTGGCTTCATTGTAGTACACTGAGATGTGGTCCAGCTGCAGTTCGCTGTCCCCATGGTAGGTGCCGGTGGGGTTGATGCTGTGTTCATCACTGATCACCTCCCAGAACCTGGCACTGATTTGGTTGCCACACTGACCAGCCTGGATATGCATGATTTCCCTCATGGTGGAAAATTAAGGTTTGGGTGTTAGGTTTTTTTCTCTCGCCTCGGGTGAGCGTGGGGCAAAAGAACAATATATAATTTGTGGGTTTTTTCCCTCTGTGGATCACAGGCTGCGAGGATGGTAAGTGCCCCAGAGTCTGGAGCAGCGAGATCTCGGGGCTTTTCTTTTCTTTTAGACCTCTATTTATGGAATCAAGATAACTGAACTGAACCTCTGTATGCCAAAGCATCAGAGACACATAGTAAATATTAAACTTAGTCTGAACATATGAATAAAGGGGTTTGTTTTATTGAAGAGGAGATCTCAAACCTTTCAAGTTTTGTTGCTGAATAATGGGATCTCTGCATTTAGGTTGCTCATGGACAAATATCAATTAGCACTGTGGGTAAAGGAATCATCTTGCTTTAGAGTATCCTATGTGGCTTGACTTTCTTCTCAATGCATTTTCCAAATTGGAATGGATCTGAATAAAGTTATGACCATATACCAAATCTCCTCAGGGCTCATTATTGCTTTTCTAACCTTGGCGATGTGTGCAACACTTTCCAACTTAACGCTTTCGGAGAATTTAATTAGCATTCTGTTTACTCCTACTTCACATCATTAATGAGTCTGTTTAAAAGAACTGGACCTGCTACTAACCGTGGTTGCAGTCCTCTGTACACCTCCTCCCTGGTAGAAAAATTGCCATTTATTATTAGCCCTTTCATGTGCTACTTCAACCAATTTTCAGTCTGTGTAAAGTGTTCATATCCAAGCTAATTTAAACTAATTCTTTGAGTAAAATTTTATAAGATACGCTATCCTTTTGCTTTCCTTAAATCAAGATATACCACATCTATTGCTGCTTTCATCTATTAATCTCTTACTTGATCCACAAGGAAAAAAAAAGCAATTAAATTTGCCTGGCATGATTTTTTCTTTGTAAAATCATACTGCTTCTTTCCATAATTCATTTATCCTCTAGATATCTTCGAATATTTATCTTAGGTTTTCTCTCCTTATTTTATTAAAAGGTAAGATGACTGCTTTTAAGAACACACTGCAATGTTTGTTTGTAGAGTCTCCAGTAACCTGTGAAAATAAAAAAAAAATGGAGTCCATCTTTGAGAACACAGATCATTGTACAGATAATGATGCCCTATTCATTCTGGAAAATATGGCATGAATCAATATTATAAAATTTTTCAGTATTTAGTATTTTATACTGGAAGATAAGATGATTTTTTTCATAAAATGACCCCCATCCTCAGTTGCATTTAACAAGTTCTTCATTACTGTACATGATAATTGCTTCAACTTCCTACCTTTGTGCTTCCCACCCCCTTACTCTTTTCTTGTTGTTAAAGATTCATTTTGAAAGCAGGTCAATATCCTAACAATTTCAAAGTCTTTGTGGATTTCATTATCTTTTCCTCATTAATTAGTATATACATATATAATACTTATTTATTCTTTGAAAATCCCTCTTGAATATTATTAACATATCTTTTTCTTTATGAGGGAGGGAGTTGGGAGAGAGGTTTAGTTTCTGAGATTTCATTTTTTCTAAAAGTCTCTTCTCTTTATTGCTGTTTTTTTAAACTTGGATACCTCTGTTTATTTTTTCTACTGGTGTAATTCTCTTCCTTATCCCTGGAATGGCATTATTTATGACCATAAGGGTATACTTTATTTTGAATGTTTTACTTTATCTCTCCTACTTGAATCACTTTTGTTACTTAGTCAGCAATATTGAATATAAAGTCTTATATTTTTAAAAATGCAAAATGCAATAGCTTTTTATACCTTCCTTATTTTTAAACAGGCTAAGAAATGCCTACTTGATTCTAAATTCAAGAGAAAAGAAAAATCACCAGTTATTTGCAGAGAAACCAGAACTCTTATTCACTATTGGTGAGAGTGTAAAATGGAAGGCAGTATGGTGCTTTCTCAAAAAGTTGCAAATAGAGATACCATTTGACCCGGCAATTCTACTCCTGGTTATATATCTTAAATAAACCAGAACTGGTACCCGATTAGATATATGCACACTCATATTATTATTACTTTGTGCACAATAGCAAAGAGTTGGAAATTAACCCTAGTCCCCATTAACAAACGATAGTATAGAGAAGTTATGGTACATTCACACAATGGAATACTATGCTGCATTAAAAAAAAGGAACTCATGAATTATTATACAGAATAGATGACCCTGGAGGACATTATGCTGAGTAAAATATCTCGGTCACAAAAAGACAAATATGGCATAATGCCACTGTTATAAAACAGGACTGATATGGGGGCTAGGGGTAACAGAAAAGAGGAGATAAATAATCTACATGGTATATAAATGGACAAGGTACAGAACTGAATAAAATGAGTATATAATTAGATAGTATTGGCATGACAATAGTACAGAATAAAAGCTACATTGTAAAGTGATCTAAGGGAAAGAGGGACTGTATAACAATGAAAGAACTTTTTCTCCAAATTAAAAAAAGCAATCTGTGGGGGAGGGGGGAGTACAGGGAGGAAAATGTGCAACAATGAAAGATTAGAAATACAAGTTCTATCTAAACTTCCATTAAAATCTCAATTTTAAAAAAAACCAAACCTCAAAACTATGTATGAAGAAGCTGAATAACACCCTACTAGAACATGACTGAATTATAGAAGAAATAATTAGGTAAAAACAAACAAACAAACAAAAAGTTACTACACAATTCCTAGCACAAACAAATATTCTAGTTCTTGTAAAGATTAAGAATAGAGAACACGCATTTAAGGATGTCTCAGGACATTCCCAATTTTGATAAGTGCAGTTTCCTTTCTACTCCAAGTTCCACATAAGCATGATCAAGCATTCTGGGGTTCCCATTCTTCTCAGAGTTAGCCACAGTTTGTTGTGATCCACACAGTCAAATGCTTTTGCATAGTCAATGAAACACAGATAGACATTCATCTGGTACTCTCTGCTTCTAGCCAAGATCCATCTAACATTAGTTTATAATATCCCTGTAACATCCATAGCCAAACCCAGCCTGCACACCTGGTAGTTTTCTGTTGCCATGTTGTTACAGTCATTTTTGGATGATTTTCAGTAAAATCTTGCTTGCATGTGATAGTATGTGATGGTTCAAAATTGGGAATGATGTGTGATGGAATGTGTCTTATATACATACCTTTTCAATCTATATGCAGAATAGATTATCCAGGAAGCTAGGCTATATGAGGCGAAACGTGGTATCAGGATTGGAAGAAGACTCATCAGCAATCTGCTTTGTGCAAATGACACAACCCTGCTTGCTGAAACTGAGGAGGACCTGAAGTGCTTGCTGCAGAAAGTCAAGGACTGTAGCCTTCAATATTGAAGCTCAACATAAAGAAAACAAAGATTCTCACCATTGAGACAATTGACAGCATCATAATAGATGGTGAAGAGACTGAGATTGTTAACAGCTTTATTTTGCTTGATTCCACAATCAAGACTCTTAGTACCAGTAGCCAGGAAATTAAAAGATGAATTGCATGGGGAAAGTCTGCTGTCAGAGACCTCTGCAAAGTACTGAAGAGCAATGATATCAGTCTGGAGATGAAGGTGTGCCTGATCCAGGCCATAGACTTTGCACATACTTTGCACATACTTGCTATGCATCAGAGAGCTGGACAATGACTAGGGATGATAGAAGAGAATTAATGCCTTTGAGCTATGCTGCTGGAGAAGAGTATTGACTATAACATGGAATGCCAGGAGAACAAACAGGTTCATCCTAGAGAGGGTGAGAACATGCTGTTCCTTGGAGGCAAGGATTCTGACGCTTAGTTTGTCATATTTTCTGACATATTGCAAGGAGGAACCCATCATTGGAGAAGGTTTTCATGCTTGGAAGCGTGGAGGGACATCACAAGAGAGGAAGACCCTCCATGGGATGGATTAATTCAGTTACTGAAGTAATGGAGGTAGAGGTGTCCGAAACAATAAGGGTTGGCACAGATTTTGAAGCTATGTCTCAGATATTTTGGGCATATGACCAGGAGAGACCTGTCCGTGGAGAAAGATATTATACTTGGAAAAGACAGATCAGGAGAGGAAGACTCCAGATGAGATGGAATGCCCAATAACTGGGACAATAGCATTAAGTGTGTCAGAGTCAGTGACACTGGCTCAGGAGAGGTTTCAGAGCTGTTGCACGTAGGGTGTCTATGAGTTGCAGGTGACTTGACAGCACAAAACAACAACAATCTTTAACTATGATATTTTCAATTGTTTCCCATGAATTTGAAAGATGACAGTTAATAAGGAAGACCAAAGAAGAATTGATGTCTTTGAATTGTTGCGTTGGCAAAGAACACTGGATATATTAAGGACTTCCAAAGAACAAACTAATCTGTCATGGAGAAAGTGCAGCTGGGTTGCTCCTTGATGAAACTTCATCTCTCATATTTCAGGCAAGTTGTCAGAAGCAGCCATTCCCAGAAAAAAACCATATTATACTTGGAAAAGTAGAAAGTTGGTGAAAGAGAAGATCCTCAATGAGATTGAACTGACACAGTAACTGCAGCAATGGGCAGTGGAGATTATGAGACTATTGCAGGATCAGGCGAAGCTTTGATCTGATGTTAATAGAGTCATTATGAGTGATTTACATACTCAGAAATACTTTGTGGGGGTCATCTATGAGTTATAACCCACTCAAAGGGAGTGAAAAGAGGGGAGATCAGAAGAGTAAAAGAGACAAATCCATTTTCACCAAAACTTAAATATAAGATTGTTAAAAATTCATTAAGAAAATATAAACGCCTCCAATGAAGATGCTCAAAGTATGTGAAATGACGTTCCTCATTGTTTCAAATCTCTGACTAAATGTACTCTGCTAGTGGAGTTACAGTGGCTGAGTGGTAAGGAGTCCATTGTCAACTCAAAGACTCATAGTTGAAGTCCACCCGTTACTCAATAGAAAAAGTGTGCAATCTCCTGTGTGATTTACAGCCTCTGAAAACTCCCTGGACAGTCAGCTATGTGTCCGTCCAAAATTGACAGCACATGACAACAACAACAACAACAATAATAAAATTTTCTTAAAGGAGCATTCTTGTTATCTTCTCATGATTAAATATTATATTTTTAGAGAACTCTAGTTGATATCAATAAGATTTCAATTTCCTACAAGTGGGAGTTGTTAGGTGGCAGCAAGTTGAATGTGACATGGTGACCTTACAAGCAGGTAGAAGTCTGACAGTAGGTTCTAAATCCTGCATTAATTATTTATTCTCATGTAGAATAAAGGGAAATATTTTTGAAACATGGAGAAAAAGTTAAAATATCTTCTAAAGCAAAGAACAGCTGCTATAGAAAGAATATTTTTTCCCCTCAAAGAAAAGTCCCCAACACTCACCAAAAAGATTGACTTCTAAAAGCATTAATATTATACCTTTTCTATTTCTTTTCCGTTCTCATTTAGTTCTTGGGACATATAGGAGCTCCATTAATTTTATTAGCAAGCCAAATGTCCATCCAATTGACTGAAATAACTTATAAAAATTCCACATAAACCTTTGTGTACAATATGGTATCACTTAATCCAGAGGTACTTAGAAATAGGTTCTCATAGTCTGTAGTGTCTCTGTTTTAAGGTAATTATATAATTATCCAGAGAAGTTCCTTTCTTTTATGTGTTTGTTCATTACCATTTTCTCAGTTTTCCTACTTATTTCCATTTAAGCATCCATAATTTTGTATGGAAGTATTAAGTCAATTGCCCTTTTTGCAGTTATGATCTAATATAAGGGCATTATATTGTTGTTGTTGTGTACTGTGGAGTTGGAAACAAACCATAGATGACACTCCAGCAGGTTTTTAGAGGCAGTTAATTCCAAGGGAAGAGATTGTCCATCCTTCTTCTGTGGGGCAGCTGGTGAATTTAAACTGTGTGCCTTTGAAATTGCAATGCAGCGTTTTGCCAGTAGGCCACAAGAGCTCCCTAATATGGACACAATAGTTAGTTATATCAATGCAACCACTAAGAAAGACAGTATGGCACTTTCTCAAAAAGTTGGAAATAAAGTACCATTTGACCCAGCAATTCTACTACTGGGAATATACCCTAAAGAAACATGAACAGCTACCCAATATGCACATCCACGTTTACTGCTGCTATGTTCACAATAGCAAAGATTGGAAACAACCCAAGTGCCCATCAACAAATGAATGGATAGGGAAGCTGTGGTATATTCACACACACACACAGAGCACTGAAAAACAAGGAACAATGGAATACTACACAGCACACAGGAGCAATGATTTTGTAAATTACTACCTAGCATGGGAGGGACTGGAAAGCATTATGCTCAGTGAACTGATTCAGTCCCATACGGACAAATACTTTATAAAACCATTATTGTAGAATGAATATGAGGAGCCAAAGAGGAGAGGAGGGAGCAAAGGAGGAAGAATGAATGGGGGCTGGAGGATGGTTAATCATAGAGGCGCATAATTTGATGGGTGGAGGGAGGGAGGTGTGAAGGAAATGGGAAAGATCCGGAGTGATAAACAAGATAGATGAACTTTGTACAGAAACCAATATTTAAAACAAACAAATAAACAAGCACAAAACAAAACCACAATGTATGGGAATAATTGTATGAAGCCCAATGTTAATGAACGAGAGTATGAAACTTGATGCATATAAAAAATCGTATGCAAACCCATATAAAATAAATATGTAAAAAAGAAATCAATGCATGCAACAATGAATGAATGGAAATCCAAGTTCTTGGTAAATGTTCATTAAAATATCAATAAAAAATTTAAAAGAGATTAAACATTTGTCTTATAAAACATTTGTTTTCATAAGTTATCCAAGATAAAACTAGACAATTTAATAATAGTTACTGATTCAGTCAACCACTATTTATTTTTCTTCTGCAGGTCTAGGTTTCTAGTTCTATTCAAACAAAATTCTATTTTACAAAATTAAAATAAACCTTATTTGCTCTTTTCAATAATTGCTCTATTAATGAGCTTGACTTATTTTTTCTAAGAGATGCAAACATTAACTTCTCTCTTCTTTTCAGTTTTGTCATCAAATGCTGTGGTGCAATCCTAAGTGCTGGTCAAGTCCACCAGCTGCTCTGAGGGAGAAAGATGGGCAATATCTTCCCATGTGATTTACTGCCTCTGAAGGCGTGCTGGAGGGGCAGATATGGTTCGGTTCTGACTCAATGGCACACAGCAACAACCTAAAAATAATAAATTTCCATAAATTGCAATATTAACATAGATTTTTAATGAGATTTTTCATATGGTACATTAAAGCCTTTGATAAAAATTTGCACAGAGATGTGCAATATAATTTTTTTCTTCTTCTACTTTAATTATTACAATTGCATATATCAAATAAGAAAATACTTTTCCATCATCTTGTTTTATACCAATGTTCAGAAAACTTTTTCTATAAAGACCCAGATAACAAACACTTCAGTTTTTGTAGACCATATGGTCTCTCTCACAACTACTCAACTCTGTCATTGCATTGCAAAAGCAATCACAGAAAATATGTAAATGAGAAAGTGTGGCTATGTTCCAATAAAACTTTATTTATAAACATTGAAATTTGAATTTCATATAACTTTCACAGGTCACACATATTCTTTTATAAAAATTCCAACTACTTAAAATGTTTTTTTTAAAAAAAAACATTCATAACTCCTAGGTCATACAAAAACAGGCAGTGAGCCAGATTTGGGACACAGTTTGCAATTTGCCAACTTCTCTTCTATACCAAAAGAAATAATTTTTTTCCTTCTCTAAGAATATCAAAACGCAAAAGAAAAACACAGTAAGATTGCTCATAGTTCGTAATTTATTAACATAGGATAATGTATCCAACTCACCTTTGTATTTTTAGTGTCTATCACTAGATCTTTGGAAGCAGGAGTGGCAGCCTTCTTCCTAAACAACATGCCACTGGAAATTCTATGAACCTTGCTAACTGTCGATAGTAATAGAGGGCTTCAGCGCTTTTGTTCATAGTATCGCTTTGAGACATGCTCCACTCAAAGGCGACTTCAACAATAATATCATTAGATCTATTCTTACCTTTCGTAAGAATTGGTAGACGTGTACAAATAGAGGTATCTGGTGTATAGCCTACTTTCCTTGTGTTTTCACATTGATCTTCATCCACCATTATTTTTCTTACCTGCATAGGGATGATGAACACCTCTTCACGCATTCACACATGTCTTAGCCACTGAACAGTACCAGCACTTCTCAGACGTAAAGGTAAGCACACTAATAACCTAAAGAAGAAAGTGTGGACTGTAAAGATCCTAGGAGGGAGGGGAGCTCTGGTGGCCTAGTGGTAAGAAGCTGCACTGCAATCCCAGAGATATGCAGTTCAAATCCACCAGAACTCTGCCGGAGAAGGAGGGGCAATCTCCTCCTGTACCAGTCAGATCTGATTTGAAGGTACATACACGCAAATAATAAAATAAAAATAAAAATTAAAAAAAAAGATCCTGGGAGTGGATAAGGACAAAGAATTCCATTTCTTGAATATCTCAGTTATATTCTGGAATTTAAAAGGTTTGATCTCAAGAGTAGCACAGTTTCTGCCACTGACTCTTCCTTGCCCGTTGAAATAGTAAACCAAGGGTTCTTTCTGCATTCAATGACTGTACTGCATATAAAAGAATTTGTTACACACAAAATTCAAACATTAGTGAGTGTTCGAACATACTGATGTTTAACAGGCTGAAGACATTTCTAAATAATTAAAACAAAAATAAATAGTTGAAAATGTTGTTGACTCGTGTTGTCAAGTTAAGTATGCCTCATAACGATGTTATAAACAGATTTGAACTCTGTAGAGTCCTATGTCAGCTTCTCAACGTTTGACACATCTGATCCCATTGCTGTAGTCACTGTGTCAATCCATCTGGTTGAGATGGATTTTCATCGTTCCTCCACCTTCTCAAGTATGAAGTACCTCTCCAATGACTTGCCTGTCCTAGCAACATGCCCAAAGTGGGTAAGATGAAGTTTTATCATCTTTGCCTCCAAGACGCACACTCCGGCTTCACCTTCTCCAAAATGTATCTGTTTGTTCTTTTGGAAATCTGTGAGACATTCAGTACTCTGCTTCAACACTACAGTTCAAAGGCATCAATTTTTCTTCTGTCATCTTTATTTACTGTCAAGCTCTCAGCAGCATAGCAAGTGATTGAAAAGAATGTGGCCTGAATAAGATGTTCATTAGTGCTCAAATTGACATCATTGCTCCTCAATAACGTGGAGAGGCCCCTCAGTGTAGACTTTCCCAGTGCAATACATCTCTTGATCTCCTGACTGACTGCTGGAACTAAAAGCATTGATTGTAGATCCAAGTAAGACGAAGTCGTCTCCATCTCTCATGATGTTGTCTATTGGTCCACTCATCTATCTTTAGTTTCTCTATCTATCATGATGTTCCCTATAGGTCTAGTGGTGACAATTTTTTTTTGTTTTCTTGATGTTGAAGTGCAATCCATATTGAAAATAGGAAGCATATTTTTGAAGCTTAACAATAAATAGGTTTGCATATGGTGGAGAGATGTGTAAACATAGCCTTATGTACCCTGCAGTGATAGATCTGGTTGTTCTCTGATGATGAAAATTATATTAGCTAAATCAATTATCCATCATCCTAATTGTAAATAATGGTTCCAGAGTGCTATAATCAGAAATTTATTGCTTTCTCTCTACACAGAGGACTATTCAATGTGACTTTTATTCAAATTCACACACAAACCATTTTTACTCAAATTTAATGCCAGAGAAAAAGAAATTGAGAGTTTTAGCTTTCTTTGGCTCTCTAAAATTGGTCAATGATATAACTAATAAGCTTTGATAATTATTATGATTAGAATATGAGTGTTGGACACAATTCAAAATCAGGAGTTGGAAAATATGACCTGGATAATAGAAAAGAACATGGATATTGCCTGAGAGAATTTTTCAAGCTTAAGAACATACTCACCCTGAATGTACATACGAACAATATAAACTGCCATTAAGCACATGCTCAACATTGGATGGAATACACAGCAATCATACCAACAACACTTGTGGAAGGAGAAGACGGAAAACTTGGCATCATTTGTCAAAATGATAGCGCCACTGTGGAATGAACCATCAGTATGTAAGTACACAATGAAACTTGAGACAATTTTTAAAACCAAAAAGAGTCAAAATATGACCTTTAGTACATCATATTTGAATTTGCCATATCAATAATTGTTTTGGTACATTAAACACTAAAGGTAAAAAATAAATGAGTTGTAGGATGAAAGGAATGGTTATGAGGAGCTTGCTCAACAATGTAAAATGTTTGCTTGCACAAGCCAGGAATTTATATGAATTGGCGGTGATCCTGAACCCTACATCTAGAGGTGAGCCACTCGACAAACGGGGATTACTCGAAAAAAGAATGAACTTGAGCCATCTAAAATTTGCTATAAAATATAATCAAAAGGAGGTGAGAAGTTTCCTGGAATGTTTTCTTTGGCCTAACACGTCTGGGTTCAGATCCTAGTTCAGCTTTGTACAGGACTGTGTGTCCTTGCGAAAGTTACTGAGTCTGTCTAGACTTTGATTTTTAAGAATTATTTAAAGATGTATATTTAATGGGTTCAGCACAGTAAGTACTAACATGAGCTGAGGAGTCAATAATAATGATATTGCCACTATTTTAAACAGTTTGTTAAAAATAATAACATAGATGTACTATATAGGTTGTTTTGAATTTAAACCTCTTATTTTGAGTATAAGACCTTGGGGAAGGCCTTTGTATTTAAAAGTTGGTTGTTAATATATTTTGGAGGAACACTCTTCTAAGTGGTACAGCGCTCTTCTGTCAATTTGCTACACTGAGGTCACCTGGAGTTGTTGTGATCCTGAACCTTGTGCCATTGAGATGTCAAATGCCACAACGGTTACTCATGGTGGCAAATGTATGATTTGGAAGCAGGAGTGGCCTTCACCTCCTAAACAACATGCTTCTGGAAACTCTATGAACTTTGAGAAATGACAATAGTTATAGAAAGGCATCTGGCCTCTTGTTCATAGGGTTGCTATGAGTCATGCTCAACTAGACAACAATCAACAATAACAACAGGATGACATCAAACCAAGATACATGAAAAAGGTAATTAAAAAGAAGAAAAAACATTGAATGTCAGAAAAGACTCTAAAAATATTGTCCTTAAATGTAGAGTAGCTAAAATAAAAGAAATAACAAAGTAAAAATACTAAGGAAACAATTGCAAAGAATGGTGGTAGAGGACAAAGCAAAATGTTATAATCAAATGGGCAAATACTTGGAGCTAAATATTAAAGAGGGAAATCACAGTCAACATTTCTCAAGCCGAAATAACTGAAGGTGGGTGGAGGTGGGGGAAAGTCAAGTCTTGATTTGTAATATCACAGCATTCTAAGGGAAAAATTGAATGAAATCAAACAAAGTAAGATGGAAGAGTACTTAATAGCACAATACCAAAAAGTATTGGTTAACATTAATTCATTTCAGAAGGCAGTATAAAACCAAAGATCAGTGATAACTAATGTCATAACACAATGTATAGAAATAGTCATATAAAACAAAGTGCACATGAATGGAACAATGTACACAAATGATTGTACAGAACTGAATTTTATATAATACAACTAGATCCAGGAAACGTATGTATATGAGTCACTTGTGATTCACAGCAACCCTATGTACGATAGTTTTGAACCCTGCATTATCCTGAGCCAATCTTACTTATTTTAATATACTTAATCCTATTGCTTCCGTTACCATATCAGTCCCTCTCATCTAGGGTCTTCCTCTCCTGCAGTGTCTCTCCACCTTTCCAAGCATGATATCCTCCTATTCAAGGATTGGTCCTTCCTGGCTACATGCCCAAAGTATGGGAGATGAAGTTAAAAATCCTAGCCTCTAAGGAGAAACTTGGCATCATCCTCTTCAAGACAGATCTGTTTGTTCTCCTGGTGGTCCATGGTATGTTCAATACTCTTCTCCAAGCACCACAACCCAAAGGGGTCAATTCTTCTGTCATCCTTAGTCATTTTTCACCTGTCTGATTCATAGCAAGTAGTTACAAAGACCATGAACTAGATGAGGCACATTTTAGTTTCTAGACTGAAATCTTTGTTCTTTAGCACTTTGGAGAGGTCTCTGACACCAGACTTCCCCAATGAAATGTGACTTTTGACTTCCTAACGGCTGTTGCCAAGATTGTTGGTTGTGGAGCCAAGCAATCTGAAATTGTTAACAATTTCAATCTCATCTCCATCCATCATGGTGCTGCCAATTGGCTGAGTGGTGAGAATCTTTGTCTTCTTGATGATAAGCTGAGAGGGAGGATTTTTTTGTGGGGTAGAATATGTTTTTAAAATGAAAAAAATATAAATTATCAAGAAGATAAAGGGAAATATACACTCAGAAATGAAATTATATCTTGCTTGATCATTACTAAATAAATAAATAATAAAAATGTTTTTTGGAACAAATGAGAACAAAAACACAATGTACAAAAACCTCTGGGATACACCAAAAAAAGTACTCAGAGATCTGTTTAAAGCAAGAAATAAACACATCAAAGAAGAACAAATAATTATGACAAACTCCTTAACCTACTATCTCCAGCAGAAAAAGAACAGTAAATAAACTCCACAAATTTTAGGAGAAATGAAATATGTAGATATATATAAAATAGGGAAAAAAGCATGGTCTTTTTAATTATTTCCTAAGCATATAAAGTTGCAAACTAAGAATGGCAGTAGAATTGATGCCTTTGAACTGTGGTATTGTGGAAAAGTATATAATATACATAATAATATATAATATTCAATTGTGTGAATTGTGATACATTCACATGATGGTATACTATGTAGCACCGAGGACCAAATACTGTATACAGCGCATTAACAGAGAACTTCTGGATGTGCAGGCTGGGTTTAGAAGATGCCATGACACTATTATAACCACTGTTAGATGGATCTTAGCTAAGAACAGAGAGTACCAGAGAAATGTCTGTCTGTGTTGCATAGACTATGCAAAGGCATTGGACTATGTGGATCACAACAAACTGCGGCTAACTCTGAGAAGAATGAGAAACCCAGAACACTAGATTGTGCTTACATAAAACCTATCTATACTTTGGCCAGGAGTCAGTCATTAGAACAGAGCAAGGAAACATTGCATGACTCGAAATCAGGAAAGTTAATGCCAAGGATGAATCCTATCAACCATACATTTTCAATCTATTTGCAGGACAGATTATCCAAGAGGCTGGACTTTCTGAGGAAGAATGTGGCTTCAGGATTGGAGGAAGACTCATTAACAATATTAATTATGCAGATGTCACAACTTTGCTTGCTGAAACTGAGGAGGGCCTGAGGCATTTGTTTCAGAACGTCAAGGACTGCAGCATTCAGTGTGGATTGAAGCTCAGCATCAAGAAAGGATTCTTACCACTGGGCCAACTGGCAGCACCATGATAAATGGAGAAGAGATTCAGGTTGTTAATACCTTCAGTTTGCTTGGCTCCACAATCCACAAACTTGGTACCAGCAATCAGGAAATCAAAAGATGAATTGCTTTGGAAAAATCTACTATCAGGGACTTCTCCTGAGTACCTAAGACAATGATAGCAGTCTAGAAACTAAGGTGCACCTGATGCAGGCCATGGTTTTTGAAATTACTTTCTATACATCGGAGATCTGGACACCGACTAAGAGTGATAGAAGAATTGATGTCTTTGAATTGTGGTGCTGGAGAAGATGATTAAATATACCATGCACTGCTAGAAGAATAAACATGTTCATCCTAGAGAGGGTGATACCAGTCTGCTCCTTGGAGGCCAGGATTTTCAAGCTTCATCTGACATACTTTGGGCATGTTTCAAAGAGGAACCAGTTCTTGGAGAGGAATGTCATGCTTGGAAGGGTGGAGGAACAGCGCAAGAAAGGACTACCCTTGATGAGATGGACTGATTCAGTGACTGGGATAATGGTGTGTCAGAGACGATAAGATTGGCACAGGACAGAGCAGGATTCAGAGCTGTTATACTTAGGGTCACTATGAGCAACTTGATGGCACATGACAACAAAAACATATAACATGGAGTGAATGTGTTGTCTAATGTCCTATCATTGCTGGAGTGAGTTGATATCTGCTAAAAGAATAAGTATTTCTTAGAGAAAGTGAAGCCAGGGTATTTCTTGGAAGGAATGATGATGAAATTCAGGCCAGTTCTTGGAAAATGATATTATGATTGGAAATGGGGAGGGTCAGAAAAAGACAGAGAGACCCTAGCATAGTGGCTGAAGCTATAAGATAAAGTATAGTAGAGATAGTGAGGATGGCCCATGACAGGGCAGGGTTCAGGCTTGCTGTTACAGGGTCACTATGAGTCATGATCTATTCAACATCACCTAATTACCACCACAATAACTATAACATGAATAGCCTCTTAAACATAGCTAAAAAGGCCCAACCAGAAGAAGACAAAATGTGTGAATGAGACATAAAAGTCAAATTCTTTTAATGTGAGTAAGAAAAAAGTCTTTAAAAAGGTAAAAAGAGACTGTACAGACTGGCCAAAAAAATGAGGCAATAAAATATTTAGGAACTAATATTCAAAGGTAGAATGTGTGAAATGTGACTTTAGGAAAACTAGACATTGTTTAGAAAGAAATGAAATGCATGAATATTGACATATTAGGCATTAGCAAAATGAGATGCATTGGCATGGACCCTTTTTAATCAGATGAACATATTGCCTACTATACTGGTGATGAAAAGGTGAGAAAAATTCAGGGTCACTTTCATAGATAAAAAGGGTCATTTCTAGATTCATCTTGAAATACACTATTGTGACAGGATAATATCCATACACTATAATTCAACAATCAGAGCCAAGGAAGAGAAAATAGATGATTTCTACCAACTGTTGCAGTTAGAAATCGATTGAACATGTAACCAAGATGCATCAATAATAATGGGTGACTGAAATGCTAAAGTTGGGAATCAGGAAGAAGGATTAGTAGTTGGAAAATACAGACTTGGTGACAGAAATGAGGCTGGGGCATAGAATGACAGAATTCTGCACAATGACTTATTCATAGCAAATAGCTATTATAAGAAACATAAACACAGGCTATACACATGGATTTTTACCTGATTGCATGCACAGGAATCAGATCAATTACATCAGTGGAAGGAATCCTTGGAGAAGTTCAATATCAGCAGGGAAAACTAAGCAAGGTACTGATAGTGAAACAAATCATTAACTACTCATATGCAAGTTCAAATTAAAGCTAAAGAAGATTAAGTCATATCCACAGGAACCAAACTTTTATCTCGAATCTATCCACCCGCACCACCCCCCCCCAATTTAAAATTCAACAGAGGAACAGGTTTGAAGCCTTGAACTAGTGTTGAAGGAAGACTGAAAGAGGTGTGGGAAGATATCAAGAATATTTTCCATGAAGAATGCAAAAGACCATTACAAAGAAGAAAGAAGAAGAAAAGATCAAAATAGATGTCAGAAGAGACTCCGAATAATGCACTAGAGTGATGAGAAGCCAAAGCAAAGAGAAGATATCAAGAAGTTAAGGGAAGAGTTGATCACCGTATAAAAGTATTGCAGAAAAATTACAAATACAGTATATTAAAATCTGTAAAGCTTTCTAAGAAATGAGAGATTCTCTTTTCATCAAATTACAGAATTGAGTTATTTCTCTACCATTTCTGTTGTTCAAGCTGATCTTATTTGCATGAATTATATCTCTAACTTAATTTATGAAGTGACTACTATGTATAACTCAATTTGCCAAATGATGAAAATATTTTCTTTACTGTCACTATTCATTACTTTCTCTTCACCCTAGAGTAACAATTGTCTTGCTTCTTCAATAAAATAGTGAGAACTGCAAAAAAAAAAAAAAAAAAAAGAAGTTAAGGAGTTGAACAGAAGATTTCAAAGGGCAGCTAGAGAAGACAAGGCAAAGTATTATAATGAAATGTGCAAGGAGCTGAAATTGGAAATTCAAATTCACTTGGCATTTCTTAAACTAAAGGAACTACAGAACAAATTCAAACTGCAAGTTCCAGTGCTTAAGGATGCTTTGGGCAAACTGTTCAATGGTCCAGGAAGCAGTAAAAGAAGACGGAAGGAGTATACAGAGTTGTTGCATCAAAAAGAATTGGCTGACACAGAACAATTTCAGGAAACAACATATGATCAAGAAGCAATGGTGATGAAGGAAGAAGTTCAAGCTGCTCTGAAGGACTTGGCAAAAAATAAAGGCCCAGGAATTGATGGAATCCCAATTGACATATTTCAACAAACAAATGCTGCCATGGACATGCTCACCAGATTGTGCCAAGAAAGCTGGAGGCCAACCACCTGGCCAACTAATTAGAAAAAAATCTCTATTTATTCCCATTCAAAAAAAAGGTGACTTGACAGAGTATGGAAATTATTAAACAATATCATTACTATTACACACTAACAAAATCCTTTTGACATTCATCAAAGACAACTGAAAGACTACTTTGACAGAGAACTACCAGAAATACAAGCTGGGTTTAGAGACATTATTGCCAATGTCAAATGGATCTTGGCTGAGTGCAAAGAGTACCAGTGGAATGTCTATCTGTGTTTCATTGACTATGCAAAGGCATTTGACTGTGTGGATCACAATAAATTGTGGCTAAACTTGAGGAAAATGAGGATCCCAGAACACTTCATTGTGCTTATTTGAAACCTATACTTGGACCAGGAAGCAGCCCTCGGAACAGAACAGGCATGGTTCAAAATCAGAAGAGGAGTGCATAACTTTTCAATCTATATGCAGAACAGATCTTTCAAGAAGTATGGGCTTTATGAGGAGGAATGTGGTGTCAGGAGTGGAGGAAGACTCATCAATAATATACGTTATGCAGATGATACAACCCTGCTTGCTGAAACTAAGAAGGACCTGAAGTGCTTGCTGCAGAAGGTCAAGGACTGCAGTCTTCCATATGGATTGATGTTCAATATAAAAAAGACAAAGATTCTCACCACTGGGACAATTGGGAGCATCAGGATGGATGGTGAAGAGATTGAGATTGTACACCGCTTTAGTTTGCTTGGCTCCACAGTCAATATTCCTGGTATCAGCAGCCAGGAAATTAAAAGACGTATTGAGATGGGAAGATCTGCTGTTAGGGACCTCTTCAAAGTACTGGAGAGCAATGGTGTCACCCTGAAGACAAAGGTGTGCCTGATACAAGCCATGGTCTTCGCAATCACTTGCTATGCATTGGAGAGCCAGAAGACAACTTGAGAGGATAGAAGGAGAATTTATGCCTTTGAGCTGTGGTGCTGGAGAAGAGTATTGAATATACCATAGACTGCTAAGAAAACAGTTTTGTCCCGGAGAGAGTTAACAGGCTGCTCCTTGGAGGCAAGGATTCGGAAGCTTCATCTGATATACTTTGGACATGTTGTAAGGAGGGACCAGTCCTTGGAGAAGGACGTCATGCTTGGGAGGTGGAGGGACAGTGCAGGAGAGGAAAACCCTTTATGAAGTGGATTGATTCATTGCCTGGGGTAATGGGGGTAGGTGTGTCAGAGACAGTATGTTTGGCACAGGACAGAGTTTAGGGCTGTTGTATATAGGATTGCTATGAGTCACAGGTCACTCGATGGCACATAACAACAACAGATTCTACTTTTTAAAAAAGCAAAAACAAATACTGACAAGGATGCAAAGAGGTTAGACGTTTGATGCCTGCACGTATGAATGTAAAACAACATAACCAATATGGTAGGTATTTTGGTATTTCCTCAAAAGCTAAGAAAAGAAAGTACCATTTGATCCAGCTCTTGGGTATGTGCCAGAAAGGACAAGATCTTGGAGAAGGATATCATGCTTGGAAGAGTAGAGGGGCAGCACAAAGAAGAATACCCTCGATGAGATGGATTGACTCCACAACTGGGACAATGGTGTTAGGTGTGTCAGAGTCTGTGAGATTGGCTCAGGATAGGGCAGAGTTCAGAGATACTGTACACTGAATCGCTAAAAGTCACAGGAGACTCAGTAGCACATAACAATTTTCCACTAATTGGGGTATATTGTTGTTGTTATGAGCCATTGAGTGGCTTACATAGTCACCCTATGTACAATAGATCTGAACTCTATCCTCTCTATCCTGTTCCAACCTTATTGATTCTGACACACCTACTCTCCTTACCCTAGTCATTTAGTCAATCCATCTCATCAAGGGTCTTCTGATCTTGCACTGTCCCTCCAAC
>NW_006399858.1:11944902-11976341 GCF_000299155.1 Elephantulus edwardii
CATTCAAAAAAAAGGTGACTTGACAGAGTATGGAAATTATTAAACAATATCATTACTATTACACACTAACAAAATCCTTTTGACATTCATCAAAGACAACTGAAAGACTACTTTGACAGAGAACTACCAGAAATACAAGCTGGGTTTAGAGACATTATTGCCAATGTCAAATGGATCTTGGCTGAGTGCAAAGAGTACCAGTGGAATGTCTATCTGTGTTTCATTGACTATGCAAAGGCATTTGACTGTGTGGATCACAATAAATTGTGGCTAAACTTGAGGAAAATGAGGATCCCAGAACACTTCATTGTGCTTATTTGAAACCTATACTTGGACCAGGAAGCAGCCCTCGGAACAGAACAGGCATGGTTCAAAATCAGAAGAGGAGTGCATAACTTTTCAATCTATATGCAGAACAGATCTTTCAAGAAGTATGGGCTTTATGAGGAGGAATGTGGTGTCAGGAGTGGAGGAAGACTCATCAATAATATACGTTATGCAGATGATACAACCCTGCTTGCTGAAACTAAGAAGGACCTGAAGTGCTTGCTGCAGAAGGTCAAGGACTGCAGTCTTCCATATGGATTGATGTTCAATATAAAAAAGACAAAGATTCTCACCACTGGGACAATTGGGAGCATCAGGATGGATGGTGAAGAGATTGAGATTGTACACCGCTTTAGTTTGCTTGGCTCCACAGTCAATATTCCTGGTATCAGCAGCCAGGAAATTAAAAGACGTATTGAGATGGGAAGATCTGCTGTTAGGGACCTCTTCAAAGTACTGGAGAGCAATGGTGTCACCCTGAAGACAAAGGTGTGCCTGATACAAGCCATGGTCTTCGCAATCACTTGCTATGCATTGGAGAGCCAGAAGACAACTTGAGAGGATAGAAGGAGAATTTATGCCTTTGAGCTGTGGTGCTGGAGAAGAGTATTGAATATACCATAGACTGCTAAGAAAACAGTTTTGTCCCGGAGAGAGTTAACAGGCTGCTCCTTGGAGGCAAGGATTCGGAAGCTTCATCTGATATACTTTGGACATGTTGTAAGGAGGGACCAGTCCTTGGAGAAGGACGTCATGCTTGGGAGGTGGAGGGACAGTGCAGGAGAGGAAAACCCTTTATGAAGTGGATTGATTCATTGCCTGGGGTAATGGGGGTAGGTGTGTCAGAGACAGTATGTTTGGCACAGGACAGAGTTTAGGGCTGTTGTATATAGGATTGCTATGAGTCACAGGTCACTCGATGGCACATAACAACAACAGATTCTACTTTTTAAAAAAGCAAAAACAAATACTGACAAGGATGCAAAGAGGTTAGACGTTTGATGCCTGCACGTATGAATGTAAAACAACATAACCAATATGGTAGGTATTTTGGTATTTCCTCAAAAGCTAAGAAAAGAAAGTACCATTTGATCCAGCTCTTGGGTATGTGCCAGAAAGGACAAGATCTTGGAGAAGGATATCATGCTTGGAAGAGTAGAGGGGCAGCACAAAGAAGAATACCCTCGATGAGATGGATTGACTCCACAACTGGGACAATGGTGTTAGGTGTGTCAGAGTCTGTGAGATTGGCTCAGGATAGGGCAGAGTTCAGAGATACTGTACACTGAATCGCTAAAAGTCACAGGAGACTCAGTAGCACATAACAATTTTCCACTAATTGGGGTATATTGTTGTTGTTATGAGCCATTGAGTGGCTTACATAGTCACCCTATGTACAATAGATCTGAACTCTATCCTCTCTATCCTGTTCCAACCTTATTGATTCTGACACACCTACTCTCCTTACCCTAGTCATTTAGTCAATCCATCTCATCAAGGGTCTTCTGATCTTGCACTGTCCCTCCAACATTTCAAGCATGATGTCCCTCTCCAAGGACTGATCACTTCTTGTAATATGCCCAAAGTATGTCAGACAGAGCTTCAGAATCCTTGCCTCCTGGTTTGATCCTCTCTAAGACAAACCTGTTTGTTCTCCTAGCAGAATATATTCAATACTATTCTCCAGCACCACAGCTCAAAGGCATCAATTTTACTTCTATCATCCCTAGTCATTGACCAGCTTTCTGATGCATAGCAAGTAATTGCGGAGACTCTGGTCTTGATCAGGCACCTTTTAGTCTCCAGACTAACATTGTTGTTCCTCAGGACTTGGGAGAGGACAGCAGACTTTTCCAATGTAATTTTTTTCTTTTTCTTTTAATTTCCTTGTTGCTGGTACCAAAAATGTTGAACTGTGGAGCCAAGCAAACTAAAGCTGTAAACAATCTCAATCTCTTCACCATCTATCATGATACTGTCAATCGGCCCAGTGGTGAGAATCTTTGTCTTCTTAATGTTGAGCTTCAGTCTATATTAAAGGCTGTAGTCCTTGACCTTCTGCAGGAAGGGCTTCAGGTCCTCCTAAGTTTCAGCAAGCAGAGTTGTGTCATTTGTAAAACACAGTTTGTTGATAAGTCTTCCTCCAATCCTGATGCCACATTTCTCTCTGATGCATAGCAGGTAATTGTGAAAACCATGGCTTGGTTCAAATGCACCTTAGTCTCTAGCCTGACATCATTGCTTTTCATTACTGATATCTCTGAGATCAGATTTCCCAAATGTAATTCATCTTTTGATTTCCTGGCTATTGTTCATGGAACCAAGCAAGCTGAAGCAGTTAACAATCTCAATCCCTTCTCTTAATCTTAAATGACTGAAAATATTTATCTTCTAATTGGGCCTAGGGAGCTCTGGTGATCTAGTCATAACAAGCTGCACTCCAATCTCAAAGGCATGTGGTTCACTTATACCAGCCGCTAGCCAGGAGAAGGATGGTACACAACAATTGGGCCTAGCAATTGTGGTCATTCTGTATTTATTTGTTTTGATGTTAGCTTGCTTTTTCTACTCTCATGTAATATTAATACATGAATCAGCACCTCAGCTGGAAGTTGAGAAGTTTGTTCAGAGTTTGTTCTCCTCATTTCATTTACATGTGCTACACTATTTACTGCTCAGGCAGCAAACTGAAAGCAAGACTTGAGACTGTCTTGTAGGGAAAAGACAAATATCTATCCATTCTTCTGCTTACCACATTCTTTCTTCTTATTTTCATATAATGTCTCCCACTTATTTTAACATTGTATATTACCTTGCTTTGTCCCACTGTCTGGTTTGTTTTTGTTGTTTTTTGTTTTGGTTTGTTTTGTTTTAATATCTATATTTTCATTACAATAAAGGAGTTTAAATTATTGGGCATAGTTTATGTTGGGGAAATGTAGAAAACTGATTTTCTTTCCCTGGCAGCAATAGTGCTAGCTACTTTCTGGTGATATAAGTCCTATAAGATAAAGAAATGATCTAATGACAATCATCAATCTTAAACATGTATCACATTAAGGACTTTCAAAACACTTTAACACACATGATATTTGATTCGCGTATGTATGCTGTCGCTTGATCTCCATTTTTAAAGGAAGTCACACAATTCCAATGTGACAGTACCAGGCCTAACCCCATTTCTCTTGATTCCTACACCGTACACAAATCTCATGTGCCTAAGGGTTAAGTGAAGCCCTTCAGAGTGATTTAATCTCTCTGGAGACATTCTTGTCCATAGAAGTTCCTGAAATACTTCAAAGCATATTCAAAACCTTGAGTTGTTAAAATCATATTTATCAACCTAAAAATTGATAGGTCAAATAGTCTAGTTCAGTTGTGTGTCATAGAAACCTCAGCTTTTTTCAGGCAAATTTCAGGAGTAGTTTTGGTCAGAGAATATTCTGACAGTGCAGAAGAGTTAAGAGACACTGAGTAGTCACACCTGTCTACTCAGGTGGGAAGAAATTTCCTGAGAGAAAAAAATGCTTTATGAAGTATTTTACAGGACATGTCACCTTCCCTGGGAGACAGTACAACTAAACTTAAGAGACACTGGTCAAAAGAAAAAAAAAAAAGTGTCAGCAGTTGACGTGTTTGGAATCACAGAAGCAAAGAAAGCTTCAGATACAAGCTGTCAGATCATGGGTTGGACAACGGAAGATATTTTCTGAAGGGACTTGGCAGAAGTGAACTGAACGGTTATCCTGGTGGAGGGTGGAGCTGGGAAGTAAGTGGGTCAAGGCACTGGGCTAAGGGTGGGGTCAACACTGTATCTAATGCTTAACTCCACAATCAGGGATTTATCTTTCACTGCTCCACAAATGGCTTGTCTGTCAGTCCTCTAAGTCTGAACATTCAGATTAAGACAGACTAGGAAGAAGGATTGGCCACCCACTTCTGAAATAGCAGGCCTCTGAAAGTCCTATGCACAACAGAACACAGGCAGACTAACAGAAATGGCAACCTAGGTACAACTGTCAAGTATGGAAATACAAATGAGGAGGAACAGTTGTAAGCAGACCCTAGTGATTGATACATGGAATGTGAGAGCCACGAATGAAGGAAAATTAGAAATTGCTAAGAAAGAAATGGAACGCATAAATATTGACATATTAGGCATTGGAGAGATGAGATGGACTGGCATGGGGCATTTTGAGTCTGATGACCATATGATATATTACTCTGGAGATGAAAAGACAAGGAAAAATGGGGTTGCCTTCATAGTAAAAAAAGTTATTTCTAGATCCATCTTGAAGTACAACATCGTGAGTGACAGGATTATATCCATATGCTTACAAGGAAGTCCAGTGAATACCACTATCATTCAGATATGTGCACCAACAACCAGAGCTGAAGAAGAAGAAATAGATGATTTCTACCAACTTTTACAGTCGGAGATAGATCGAACATGCAATCAAGATGCATTGATAATAATGGGTGACTGGAACGCAAAAGTTGGGAATAGAGAAGAAGAATCAGTAGTTGGAAAACATGGGCTTGGTGACAGGAATGAAGCTGGAGATAGAATGATTGAATTTTGTACAATCAATGACTTATTCATTGTAAATACATTTTATAAGAGACACAAACGCAGGTTATACACATGGATTTCACCTGGTGGTATGCATAGGAATCAGATTGATTACATCTGTGGAAAAGAATGTTAAGAATCTCTTAGTAAACATTTTTTTACATTATAGCCTAGCAGGAGCATATGTGCATATTTCACTTCTAATATGTGCTCAGAAGCATTTCCTGGATATTCTCTACGTAAAGGTAATTCATAAAACAATGTGTGGATGCCACATTTTCAGAGAGTATTCATAATAAAATAAAAACCCACCATTTCATATTCCAGTCAAAATCTTAGCATAGCAATATGTATTAATAAGTTTCCCAAAACCCAATAAAAGCAATTGCATAAGTGAAAATATCTTCCACATCTTCATTCTATATCACAAATCCTAAAGTAACATCTCAGAAACACATTGAATTCAACTCATTCCCCTCCAATTGTAATCAAATCATACCTGACCCTACAGTAGGTTTTCTGAGGTTGTAAATATCATGGGAGAAGAGTGTGTATTTTCCTACCTCAGAGTCGCTGAAGAATTTGAACTGCCAGCTCCTAAAGATATTGTCTGCCAAAGCTATTGGTCAGGTTATTTTCAGAGCTGCCATTACTTTGGGTTAGTTATTGCCTTCTCCAAAATACCTTTTGAATAGTCAAAAGTTGTGTTAAAAATCTTATGAAAAAGAAATTAAGATAGCATGGTTGTTATGTGCTGTTGAGTTGCCTGTTCTCATACCAACCCTATGTACAACAGCTCTAAAACCTGCCCTTCCCTGAACTGGTCTCACTGACTCTGACACACCTACCACCATTGCTCCAGTTATGGTATCAATCCATCTCATCTGGGGTCTTCCTTTCCTGCACTGTTCCTCCAGCCTTCCAAGCATGATATCTTTCTCCAAGTATCAGTCACCCCTGGCCACATGCCCAAAGTACATGAGATGGAGCTTGAAAGTCCAAGCCTCCAAGGAGAAACTTGATTTTACCCTCTACCAAGACAGAACTGTTTGTTTTCTTGGTGGCCCATGGTTTGTGTTAGGCTCCAGCACCACAACTAAAAGGCATCAATTCATCTTCTGTCATATTTATTGTCCAGCTCTCTGATGCATAGCAAGTAACTGCAAAGGCCAAGGCCTGCATCAGACACATCTCAGTCTCTAGACTGACATTTGTTGCTTTTCACTACCCTAGAGAGGTCTCTGAGAGCAGATTTTTTTCCAGTGCAATTCATTTGTTGAATCCCTTGCTGCTGGGTGCCAAGAGTGTTGTTTGCAGAGCAGAGCAATCTGAAATTATTAACAACCTAAATCTCTTCTCCATCTGTCATGGTGCTGTCAATTGGTCCAGTGGTGAGAATCTTTGTCTTCTTGATGTTGAGCTTCAATCCATATAGAAGACTGCAGACCTTGCTCTTCTGCAGCAAGCACTTTAGGTCCTCCTCGGTTTCAAAAAGCATGGTTGGGTCATCTGCACAATGTAGGTTGTTGATGAGTCTTCCTCCAGTACAGATATCACATTCCTCCTCATGAAGCCCAGCCTCTCAAATGATCTGTTCTGCATATTGAAAAGGTATGGAGACAAGACATATCCCTGACACTCTTCTTTCCTGATTTTGAACCATGCAGCGTTTCCTTATCCTATTCTGAGGACTGATTCCTGGTCTGAGTTTCTCATGAGCACAGTGAAGCATTCTGGGATTCCTATTCTCCTCAAAGTTAGCCACAGTTTGTTGTGATCCACACAGTCAAAGGCCTTTGCATAGTCAGTGAAACACAGATAGACATTCCTCTGGTACTCTTTGCTTTCAGCCAACATCCATTGGCAAAATTGTTTCCAGTGCCACAGTCTCTTCTACATCCAGTTTGTATTTGTTGTTGTTCTCTGTTAATGGACGGTGCCAGACCTTTTGGATAATCTTTAACAAAATCTTAGTGATACTGTTCAATAATTTTCATAATCTGTTGGGTTACCTTTTTTGGAATGGGAAATATATATAGGTCTCTTTCTGTCAGTAGGCCAGGTGGTTGGCCTCCAGATTTCTTGGCACAACTTGGTTAGCACATCCAGGACAGCATCTGTTTGTTGAAATATGTCAATTAATATTCCATCAATTCCTGACCCTTATTTTTTGCCTATTCTTTCGGAGCAGACTGAAATTCTTCCTTAATCACCATTGCCTCTTGACAAAATGTTGTTTCTTGAAAGTCTTCTGTGTTAGTCAATTCTTTTTGGTTTAGTGACTCAGTATATTCCTTCCATCTTCTTTTACTGCTTCCTGAATCATTCAATATTCTTCCCACAGCATCCTTAAGTATTGCAATTCAAGGCTTGAATTTGTTCTTTAGTTCCTACAGTTCAAGAAATGCTGAACAAGCTTTTCCCTTTTGATTTTCTGACTCTAACTCCTTGTACATTTCATTATAATACTTTGCTGTGTCTTCCTGAGCCGCCCTTTGAAATCTTCTGTTCAACTTCTTAACTCCTTATTTTTTTCTCTTTTCTTTGGACTTTTGGTGCTCAACTGCAATATTAAGAGTCTCTTCTGACATCCATTTTGGAAGTTAGCACTACAATAAAAGATATAATTTACTTTTGTTACTTTAAACAGATTTTTATTACTATGGAAGCAGTCCTTAGAACAGAGCAGGAAAACACTGCATGGTTGAAAGTCAGGAAAGGAGTGTGTCAGGAGTGTTTCCTATCTCCATACCTTTTCAATCTATATGCAAAACCAACCTTAATGAGGCAGGGCTTTATGAGGAGGAATGTGGCACCATGATAGATGGTGAAGGTACTGAAGTTAAAATTACAACTTGATCAGCTCCACAATCAACACCAGCAGTCAGGAAATCAAAAGATGAATTGCACTGGGAAAATCTGCTGTCAGGGACCTCTCCAAAGTAGTGAGAAACAATGATGTTATCTAGAGACTAAGGTGTGCCTCTTCTAGGTCATGGTTTTCACAATTACTTGTTATGCTTCAGAGAGTTGGACAATGACTAAGGATGACAGAAGAAGAATAGATGCCTTCGAATTGTGGTCCTGGAGGAGTCTTGAACATACCATGGACAACCAAGAAAACAAATAGGTCTTTATTGGCATCCCTGGCATGTTCCATTTTGGATTTTGAATCATGCAGTGTTTCCTTGCTCTGTACAGATGACTGCTTCCTGGTCAAATTATAGGTTTCACATGACCACAATTAAATGTTCTGGGATTCCCGTTCTTTTCAATGTTGACCAAAATTTGTTGTGATCCACACAGTCAAATGCCTTTGCCTAGTCAATGAAAGCCAGATCGACATTCTTCTGGTATTCTCTGCTTTCAGCCAAGATCCATCTAACATTGTCTATAATGTCCCTAGTCCCGTAGCCTATTCTAAACCCAGCTTGCACATCTGGCAGTTTTCTGTTCCACACATTTTTGGATAATCCTCAGCAAGATCCTGCTTCCATGTGATAGTAGTAATATTGTTCAGTTATTTCCACACCCTGTCAGAAATATATATATTTTTTTAATGGGAATAAATGTGGATATTTTTCGGTCAGTTAACCAGGTTCTTGTTCTCCAGAATTCTTGACACAACCTGCTGAGTGCATTCAGGGTTACAGCTGCTTGTTGAAATATGTCAATTGATATGCCATCAATTCCTGGGGCCTTGTTTTTTACCAAATCCTTCAGAGTAGCTTAATCCTTCATCACCATACACTTTATTGTTGTTGTGAATCATAGAGTTGGAATCAACTCATAGCCGACCCTCCAGTGGGTTTTCAGAGGCAGTTAATTACATGAGAGGAGATTGTCCATTTTTCTCCCACTGAGTGGCCTTGAACCGTGTGACTTCCAGAATTCCAGTGCAGCTTTCACCACTAGGCCACCAGAGCTCACTCACCATATACTTTCTAGTTCCTCAAAGGATTACAGTTTTGATACTTTAACAGTACTCTTCCCAAATTCTCCTTTCATTTCCTATTTTCAGTTTTTTGTTTGGTTTTTGTTCTGTTTTGTTTTGCTTTGCTTTTTCCTATTTATTGACAGCATCAGTATGGATGGTTAAGAGATTGAGATAGTTAACAGTTTTAGCTTGCTTGGTTCCACAGTCAACACTCTTGGACCAGCAGCTAGGAAATCAAGAGACGAATTGCATTGGGAAAGTCACCTCTCAAGAGTACTGAAGAGACTAAGGGGCACCTGAACCAGGCTACTTCTTCGCAATTACGTGCTATGCATCAGAGAGCTGAACAGTGAATAAGGATGATAGAAAGAGAATTGATGCCTTTGAGCTGTGGTGTTGGAGAAGAGTCTTGAATATACCATGGACTGCTAGGAGAACAAAAGGTTTGTCCTGGGGAGGGTGAAGCCTGAATGCTCCTTGGAGTCAAGGATTTTGAAGCTTCATGTGACATACTTTGGACATCTTGCAAACATGAACGAACAGGTTTGTCCTGGAGAAGGTGAAGCCGGAATGCTCCTTGGAGTCAAGGATTCTGAAGCTTCGTTTGACATACTTTTTGCATGTTGCAAGGAGGGACTGGTCCTTGGAGAGGGACATCATGTTTGGGAGAGTGGAGGGACAGCACAGGAGAGGAAGACCTTCAATGAGATGGATCGATTCTGTGATTGGGATGGTGGGAATGAGTGTGTTGGAGACAGTGAGGTTAGCACAGGATAGAGTAGTGTTTAGGACTCTTGAACGTAGGGTCGCTATGAGTTGCAAGTGACTCAACAGCACATAACAACATTTTATTCCTGCTCTGAGTTGTAGGCTGAAAATCGTATCCTATCTATCATGTGAAGTTCATTGTTTGTAGGAGTTCATTCCTTCCTCACACTATCACTTTAGAGCATTGTGTATCATTTGGCTGAGAGGTGAACTCCCATGATGCTCTCTGTTTGAAAGATGATTAAAGGCTGTCTTTTAAAGTCTTATTGAGGTCCCATCAGATTTTGGCGAATCAGTAAAGTAGTGTGGGGTTTTTTTTTAATTATTTCAAGTTTTATTCCACAGTTTTCCCACTATACCAGAAACCCTCTCTAATGTTCTTTTCCCGAGCCATCAGCAGCAGTAAACAGACGCCTTTTAGTTTTTCTGTTCTCAGCATTTTGGAGACTGAAGTTCACTTGTTCTTCTGGATTAACAATCTACAAAATTGTTCACACTTCTTTGCTCAAAATTGGGAAAGAACAACTGTTACACCTTAGATTACACTCGCTACTCACCAAAGTAGAATGCAGAACATTCTTTTTGTAGATTATGTTATCCCAGTTGATCTTAATGTCCCTGTAACTGTGGTCCTGAGCTCCCAATCCAAGAACTTATACCCTCAAGGTGTTTGGTTTTTGCTTAGAAGTTTGGCCTAGAAGTTTGGCTAAGAAGCTGTGTTACAACTCCAAAGGCAGCTGCTCCACAGGAGAAGGATGGTCAATCTCTTCTGGTGTGATTTTCTGCTTCCGAAAACCTTCCAGAGGGCCAGCTACGGGTTGGTTCTGACTCTATGGTACACAACAACAACAACATTTACCACACACGTGAGTGTCTTTACAACACATATAAATAGAAATATTATCTGCCAAATCTCTATAGACATGAGTGTAGTCTCTTTACACATATATATGTTTTTACTGATAGTGCCAGACTCCATATGTAATAACATTTGCCTTTGCTGTCTGTAACTCTTATGTACATATTTGTGTCTTCTTTTTTCTTAATAATGTCGTACTGAGAACCACTTACTGAATACCACTGTTTCTTTCACTCAATTTAATACATTGCTTTTTTAGGTAGTAGTTCCCCACCCCCAACCGCGATAATTATCAAAGAGTAGTTCTTAATATGTGTAAATCCTTAGTTGGCTTCTTGTAATAGTGGATTCAGACAAGATTCTTCCTCTTATAACTGATTTAATTAAGCAGAACACCCTTCAAGTTCATTCACATTATGAGGTTCTTCATAGATTCTTCCTTGTTGTTAAACTTTGCATAGTTTTCCATTGTCTGTATGTATCATAGTTTGTTCATTCATTCATCAGGTGATAAGCACAAACATGATTTTTATCTCTATGGTATTGTGAATAATGCTGCAATGAACGCTCATTATATGTGCTCAAAAAAATGACATATAAGCTGAGAGGAGAAGAACCTATGAAAAATGAAAAAGAGCAAGTTTCAGGGAGAAGAAACAATGACAAGTTTTCCTAAGCATCCTAAAATGTGAAGCTTTCCGTGTATTCGTCATGAAGTATTATTCTACCGCTGCTATCTATGTCTAAGATTGAGCTCCCTTGCTACACTGCAAAGAAAGCTTATATTGTTGTTGAGTACCATTGAGTTGGAACCAGCCCTAAGCTGACCGTCCACTGGGTTTTCAGAGGTACTAAACTGAATGGGAGAAGACTGTCCATCTTTCTCCCATAGATCAGTTACTTGTTTTGAGCTGCACACCTTTGCTTCAGCAGTGCAATTCCTTACTACTAGCCCATCAGGTAATCACTAATATCACACTTCTCTTGTCAACAGGTAGTGCCTCTCTGTATGCTGCTCTCATGCTCTGAAGCACTTGAGTCTCACACAGTATTTTGGGGGCGGATGAGAAGTGTGTCAACATAGATTTCAAAAGACCTAATATTGCAACGTTGACAGGACTATCCAGTTTAATTTATAAAAAAACAAAACACGCAAATTTAGCTAGAGATACTGGTATAAAACTCAAAAGTGATGAATGATCATCTAGATCCTGATTTCTCCCTGGTCCTCTGAAAATAACATACATGCAATCTGTCATCACGGATTGTTTTCCGTATATAGGTAGCAGGACGCAGCAAATTGAATAAATCAATCTTAAAATATTTATGATTATTATAACATAAAAAAGTTTCACTTTGAAATAATATGAATTTATGTTCTGTTGTCATTTCCTTAATCACATAGCTGTACTGAGCTTTGGTATAAATAAAAATATCGCTCAGAAATTTACAGTGGCTTATTTGAGTGCATGATTATGCATTTAGAACAGAATTCACTTTATATTTGCTACATATTTTGTATACATAATATTTTATTCTCAGGGAAGAAAAACTATAAATATTAAAGTTTCTTTTTAAAAATTTTCAATAAATAGAGAATTCTAGGAAATGCTACTTCCAGAATAATAGGCCTTATTGATGGGAAATGAGAGAGTGGGAAACTCACAAGAATCAGAGGCTTATGGCTCTGAAAGGTCTCACTCAACAGATGATATATTAGCATGAAGGTGTCCCCAGGAAACAAGTACCCAGGAATGACAAACACCCACAGAAGAAAGATTTTCTGAGATTAGAAGCCCATTTCTTATGGTCTAGGTTTTGCTGCCATTTATAATTTCCATTTATTGCTTCCTTAATTGCCTGGGCATGACCTTTTATTTTGTAACCTTTTACTTTTTCTCTTTAGGGCTTTAAATGATTTGCACATATCATCTTTAATTGACATCACAGTGTGACATCAACAAAATAGAAAGGATGGATAGCACAATCCTTGCCACGATATTTCTAATACATTGGGGAAACAAATTAGCTTGGCACACTTAGTTTTAAGCTTCTTTTGGCAATCTTTTCAAGGAGGCAGATTGTGGTCCTTAAATTGCCTAGTGCACAGAGTCAATAAAAAACAGATTTTAACTTCAGTACCAAATTCAGCAAATGAGGTTCACACAGGGAGTCCTTTCTTTTATGTGAGTTTCAATGGCAAAAGGAGCACCAAGGTGAGAAAGTATGATTCATCTTTCAGTGTGGAGATAATTGAGATAGAGAGCAGACATTAGAATCATAGACTTTTAGAGATCCTAGCAACCTTAAAGATAATAAGCTGACCCCTTGTCAAACAGAGTACACATGGAAACCAACAACTTTCTCAGCATTACAGCATTTTAATAACAGGGTGGAGGCAACACTTCAGGAATTCCAATTACTAGTCCAAGGTGTTTTCCACCTCCACTTCTTTTCTCTCAGACCCTAATATGACATATTTAAGACATATAATTTGTAAGTGACCAGTGAAATTTGTGTATGGCCACTAATTTACTATGAGAGAAGGATCCTGAATGATCAGAACATTTTGATGGCACCTAGCAGGAGCAATAGCTTCTTGGCTCACACAGTTATTTCCTTGCTTTGTTCACACAACAGCTTCTTGGTCTAGGTATGGCTTCCTCATGAGCACAATTAAGTGTTGTGCTATCCCATTCTTCTCAGTGTTAGCCATATCTTGTTAAGAGCAACATAGTCAAATGCTTTTGCATAGTGAATAAAAGGCAATGAGATATTCTTCTGGAAGTCTTCTCTCTGCCAGGATCCATCTGGAACTGGCAATGATATCCTTTGTGCCACATTCTCTTCTGAATCCAGCTTGAATTTTTGACAGTTGCCTGTTGATGTAATGTTTTAGATGTCTTTTACTGATCATACAGTATTTTGCTTGCACGTGATATTGATCAATAATTTACATAATCTGTTGAATCACATTTCCCGAGAACGAAAATAAATCTTCTAGTCATTCGACCAGATAGCTTTCCTCCAAATTTCTGGACATAGACTACTGAGTGCAACTGAGACTGTATCAGTCACTTGAAGAATGTCAGTTGGTATCCCATCAATTCCTGCCTTATTTTTGCCAATACCTTCATTGCAGATTGAACTCATAACTATTGGCCCTTGGTCATATGATATAATGTATTGTCAGTCAATTCTTTTTATACAATAATTCTGAGTATTCCCATGATCTTCTTTTGATATATACTGGATCATTCAAGATTTTGCCCATAACATCTTTCAGTACTGCAACTCCAGGCTTGAGTGCATTTTCCAGTTCTCTCAGCTTGAGAATTGCCAAGTGAGTTATTTCCTTTATATTATCCAATTCTATGTCTCTGCATAGTCCATTGTAATTTTTGCTTTTTCATCTCTATCTGCCCCTTGGAATCTTCTTTTCAGCTCTTTCACTGCAATATCTCTTTCCTTCGCTTTGGCTTCTTGATGACCTAGTGCAATTTTCAGAGTTTCTTCTGACATTCATTTTGGTTTTTTTATTTCTTGTCTCTCTTTGTGATGACCTTTTGCCCTCTTCATGGATGATATCCTTGATGTTTTCCCACAACTCATCTGGTCAAATCACTGTTGTTCAGAGCTCCAAACCTAGCCTTAAGATGATTTCCAAATTTACTTGGGATACCTTTAATGTAAAATTTTTGTTCTTATGGACTTGTTTTCATTTTCTTTAGCCTCAATTTGAACTTGTCAAGAAAAACTTAAGTCTGTCTTGGAGAGAGTGAAAACAAGTTTCTACTTGGAGGCTAGGATTTTGAAGCTCCATCTCACATACTTTGGGCAGGTGGCCAGGAGAGACCGATCCTTGAAGAAGGACATCATGCTCAGAAGGGTGGAGGAGCAGCTCAGAAGAAAAAGACCTGGGATGAGATGAACAGATACAGTAACTAGAGTAATGAGAGTTGGTGTCAGAAACAGTGAGACTGGCTCAGGACAGGGTAGGTTTCAGAGCTGTTATACATAAAGTCGCTTTAGGCTCTAGGCAACTCTATGGCACGTAACAACAAGAAGAATAATTGACGGTCTAATTCACAGTTGGAATCTGACCTGATTTTGATTGCTGACAGTAAGCTTCTCTTAAGCTTTACACTGATAGAGTCAATCTGATTCTTATGCTGTCCATGTGATGAGATTTCATGTGAAATCTATACTACCTAGACCAAGAAGTTGTTGTATGAATAGAGCAAAGAAATACTGTATGGTCTATATCTTTTCTCCACACCCACTTAATACGTATGCTGAACAAATTATTTCAGAAATTGGATTCTATGAAGAAGAATGTGGCATCAGGATTAGAGGAAAACTCAGCAGTAACCTCTGGTATACAGACTATACAACCTTGCTTGATAAAAGTGAGGAGGACTTGAAACACTCGCTGCAGAAAATCAAACATGTAACCTTCAATATAGCTACATCCCAACATTAAAAAAACAGAAATTATCATCACTGGACCCATAGGCAAAATCACAGTAGATTGAGAAAAGTTTGAAATTGTCAATGACTTCATCTTACTTGGATCCACAATCAATACACTTGGTACCAGCAGTCAGGAAGTCAGGAGAGGTATTGCACTGGAAAAGTCTGCAGTCAAGGACCTAAGTTTCTGAGGGGCAATAATGTTAGTTGAAGACAAAGGTGTACCAGATTCAGATGGTCTTTTCAATCACTTTCTATATATTTGAGCCTGGACAATGGATAAGTATGATAAAAGAACTGATGTCTTTGAACTTTGTTGTTATAAAAGAGTACTGAATATCCCATGGACTGCCGAAAGAACAGGTATGTCTTGGAGAAGGTGAAACCAGATTGCTTCTTAGAGGCAAGGATGATGAAGTTTCATCTCACATAACTTGTACATGTTGCTAGGAGATGCTATTCCTTGGAGAAGGACATTGTGAAATGGAAAGGTAGAGGTACAGAAAAAGAAAGGAAGTCCGTCAACCGGGTGGACTGACAGTTATTGCAGCTACGGGCTCGAGTATGTCAGAGATTGTGAGGTTAGCACAGGACAGAACAACGTTCAGATTTGTTGTTTATAGTGTTGCTATTAGTTGTACTTGACTGCACATAACAGCAACAAGCAGTGAACAATAACAACACTAAAAAACAGAAGGGAAAGGGCCAGGATCCAAATAATGTCAAGTAAAAGATACCAATGGAAACTCGATTCATCCAGCAATACCAAGCCTTGCTTCTCACGTATATAGTAGTTTAGTTTCACTGACTACAGTATACATATTCATCTAAGTTCTACTTGAATATCTCTGGTTATGCAAAACTTACTTTTTAAATACACTGTAGCCACAGATTTGTAAATTGTACATTTAACTGAAGGTCCATTTGAGGTTTGCATTTCTTTTACTTTTACAAAACCAGAAAACAAAACAAGTATAAACACAAATAATTTACTATTTTTATATTAAAAAATATAAACTTACAGTATGAATAAAAAGTATATCTTCCCCATTGTAAAGTATAGGAATTCTGTTCGGTATTATATTAATCTTGGGTTAATAAAGCCTTGGAGGGGTTTTGTTTTTGGTGTTAAGTGTCATCAAGTTGTAGACAACTCAGCAACCCTATGAACAAATATCCTGAACACGTATAACTTTATTGTTTCTCTAAGTTTATAGAGTTTCTGGAGGCAAGCTATTTCGGAAGTGGAAGCCACTGCTACTTCTAAGTTTGTTTTAATTTAAGAGGTCCATCAAACATCAGTGTCACAGTTTGGAGGGGTGTGTATACATTTACATGCAATTTAAATAAGCATTTAAGAGTATCAGTAGAAAGTTGAAATCAAAGTTAAAGTTGTATCCTGGCATTATGATTTCACTTTTCTTCAATACTTTTCAACCAAGACACTATTTCTTCAATATAAAAAAAAATTTCAAAAGTCTCATTTCTTTCTAGTAAAACAGTCATTTATCTTGAATTGTTCAATGGTCAAATAAAGTTTCTACAGAAGCTATAGTCAGAGGAGTGATAAGTGTTAGCATAAACGAAAAATATCTCAAGGCAAAAATGCAAAAGCCAGACATAATAGAAAAGTATGTTTTGAAACACAATCAATGACCTTGTCTTGATTTCTACATCTAAAAACTGAATATCCTTAGCAAGGGCTTCAACTAGAGACCATCTTTTGTCTATAATCACTGCTAAACATCCATGGATATAGAGTTAGATTTAACTCTGAGTGACTAAAATTTTATCCTTTAGCTAATACTGGTACATTCAGTGTCACAAGTAACAAATTCTTCAAGCACTCTGGTGACCTAGTGGTGAGAAGCTGAGCTACATCCTGAAGGCATGCAGTTCAAATCCACCAACTGCTTTGCTGGAAAAGAGTAGACAATCTATGTCCCTCTGAAAACCCACTGGATGGTCAACTATGGGTCAATTCTGACTTGATGGTACACAACAACAAAATGAAATTATTATATTTAATTTTAACTTACTCCATGATTTTTTAAAGAAAATAAATAATCTTACCCCTGGACTGGCCAATAGGCAACATCATATTGGATGAAGAAGAGACTGAAATTGTCAGCAACTTCATTTTACTTAAATCCACAATTAACATTCTTGGTATCATAGTCACGAAGTAAGGAGATACATTGCACTGGGAAAATCTGCAGATAGGGGTCTCTCCAAATTATTGAAAGTAATGGCTTCTCTTCACATACTTTGGACATATTGCTAGGAGGGTCTGTTCCTTGGAGAGGGACATGATGCTTGGAAAGGTGGAGGAGTGACAAAAGAGAGGAAGACCATCGACCAGGTGGATTGACACAATGACTGCGCAATAGACTCTAGTGTATCAGGAAGCGTGAAGATGGAACAAGATAGGGGAGGGCTCAGATCTGTTGTTCACAGGGTCACTATGAGTTGTACTTGATTCAGTGCCATCTAACAACAACACATGAATGACTGACATAGGTAAAGATGTGATTTTCATCTATGTAAAAATTTCTATATGACAATGTATTGTTGTGTACTCTGTCTCTCTCCTATTATAATACATAAGATATATATGATATACATCACATATATAGATATATATTATGTATGATAGTGAGATATAGATAGATGTTGTTATGTTTCATCAAGTCAACTAGAACTCAAAATGACTCTATACAAAATAGATCTGAAACCTACACTATCCTGAGCTAGTCTCAAGGTACTGAGGAGCAAGGATGTCAGTCTGGAAACTAAGGTGCTCCTGATACAGGTCATGGTCTTTGCAATTACTTGCTATGCATCAAAGAGCTGGATAATGACTAGGGATGATAAGAGAGTTGATGCCTTTGAGCTTTGGTGCTGGAGAAGAATATTGAATATACCATGGAGTGCTAGGAAAACAAAGAAGTTTGTCCTAGAGAGGATGAAGCCAGGCTGCTCCTTGGAGGCAAGGATTCTGAAGCTCCATATTTTGGACATGTTACATGTTACAAGTCCTTGGAGAGAGACATAATGCTTGGGAGGGTGGAGGGACAGTGCAAGAGAGGAAGACTCCTGATGAGTTGGATTGATTCAGTCACTGGGGTCATGGGGATAGATGTGTCAGAGATAAGAAGATTGGTAAGGAATAGAGCAGGGTTTAGGGCTTTTGTACGTAGGGTCACTATGAGTTGCAAGCAACTCTCAACGGCACATAACAACAACAACAACTATATATATATATATATATATATATATACACATATTTATATCAGCAATGCTGTGGGGGGGGTTTATTTTGTTTTTAATCCTGCTTAACACTTAGTGGACAGTCTCAGGATGTTTAAGGAGTTCTGTTGACTTAGTGGTAAAGAGATGTTCTGCCACCTCAAAGGCATACAGTTTGAATCCACCAGTTACTCCATAGGACAAAGATGGACAATCCTCTCTCATGTGATGTACAGTCTCCAAAACCCCTCTGGAGTGTCAGCTATGAGTCACTGATAACTCGTTGGTACATGAAAACAGACAAAAACAAAACAAAAAGTAAAATAAAAAACAATGAAACAAACTACGAGTCTGTTTCCACTAAGTCAGTTTCAATTCTTAGTGAGCCTCCCTATACTTGGTTTATGAGGCTATAGCTAACAAAGGGAAGAGATTGTCCATATTTTTCTCATAGAATATATTGTGGTTTGGAAGCTTTGGAGGCCTGTGGCCTTTGGGTTAGCAAGGTAACTCACTAGGGACTAAACCACCAGAACTCCCCACTCTACATGAGGACTCAGTTTTTCATTCACTTCATCTTATCAAATCTTTTTTTTTTTGTTTTTAAAAATATTACCTCATCTCCATTTGCTCTAGACACTCTTTAAAATGTGTCTTTAAATAAATGTAAGAATTTCTTTTTCTACCTTCTATATATTTTAACTTTAAACATTTTCATTGTTAAATATAACACATCAGAAAAAGTGAAACAGAAAACAAAAACAATAATCTAGCTCTTTCTTTTGGTGCGCCTTTATAAAAAGTGGTTGTTTTCTAGTTGCATGCCATTAAATTGGAAACAAGTCATAGCTGACCCTCCAGTGGGTTCTCAGAGGCTGTCAATCACATAGCAGGAGATTGCCCATATTTTTTTTCTGCCAAGCAAGTGGTGGTTTTAAATTGCTTGACTTTGGGTTGTCAGTCAGCCCAACTCCTTAATCATTAGCAACCAGAGTTTAGTATCATCTCTTCTGAACTTTATGTAAAGGGAAACAATCTGAACTTCATGTAAATAGAATCAAGTTGCATTCATTCTTATTCTCCTTAATCAATTTACTATTATTCATGAAATGTGTTTCCATATTATTGAGTGGATTAGTCATTCAATCATTTTTGTTGCCTTACTCTTTGTTGTGGCCATACTCTTTGCGATTAGTTGCTGTGCAACAGAAAGCTGGGCAATGACTAGGGATGATAGAAAGGAATTGGTGCTGTTGAGCTGTGCTGTTTTGAAGAGTACTGAATAGACCATGGACTACCAGGTGAATGAACAGGTTTGTCCTAGCGGAGTGACAGCAGGCTGCTCCTTGGAGGCAAGGATTCTGAGGCTTCATCTGACATACTTTGGACACGCTGCAAAGAGAGACAAGTCCTTGGAAAGGGATGTCATGATTGGGAGGATGGAGGGACAGTGTAGGAGAGGAAGACCCTCGATGAGATGGATTGATTCAGTGACTGGGGTAATGGAGGTAGGTATGTCAGATGGTAAAGTTGGCACAGGATAGAGCACCATGCAGGGCTATTGTACATAGGGTTCCTATGTGTCACAAGCAACTTGATGGCACATAACACCACCATCAACAACAGCAACATCTTCACAGATTGTGTTTCAGTAGCTCTGAAATGAGGACTTCAAAAATTCCCAACAGTTTTCTCAATGATAGTAACACTGTATAACACACAAGTAAGGCCTTATTTATTTATATCCATTTTAGTACTTCACACGATATTTGGAATTTTTTTCCTCAATTTTTGTTAGATTAGTCACTTTACAGATACTTGATTTTTAATGCAATCATAAATGGTGCACATATTTAAAATTTGGTGTTTTGCTAGTTTTTATTTTTTTAATATATTTATTTTCTATCATGCAACCATGCTAAACAAACACTACTTTTATTGTTCCTCAACATTTTATGAATCTTGTGTGAGAAAATATTCTTATAGTTGTTGTTGTTGTTATGTGCCATCGAGTCGCTTGCGACTCATAGCCACCCTATGTACAAGAGCCCTAAACGCCGTTCTATCCTGAGTCAACCTAGCCATTACAAACACACTGATTCCCACCTCTCTAGTCACAGAATCGATCCATCTCATCGAAGGTCTTCCTCTCCTTCGCCACCCCTCCACTCTGCCAAACATGATTTCCCTCTCCAAGGGCCAGTCAGTCCCTCCTTACAACATGCCCAAAGTATGTCAGACGAAGCTTCAGAATCCTTGACTCTAAGGAGCATTCTGGCTTCACCTTCTCCAGGACAAACTTGTTCTCCTAGCAGTCCATGGTATAATCAATACCCTTCTCCAGCACTACAGCTCAAAGGCATCAACTCTCTATCATCCCTATTCACTCTCTGATGCATAGTACGTAGTTGCAAAGACTATTTAGCTCGGAGCAGGTGCACCTTAGTCTCCAGCCTGACGTCGTTGTTCTTCAGTACTCTTGAAAGGTCCCTCACAGCTGACTTTCCCAATGAAATTCATCTCTTGATTTCCTGGCTGCTGTTACCAAGAGTGTTGATTGTGGAGCCAAGTAAACTAAAACTGTTAACAATCTCAATCTCTTCACCATCCATACTGATGCTGCTAATAAAGAAAAAACATAATAAGAGAAAATTTATGAAAAAGAACTATTTCTGAGCTTATTACAGCAACCTAGACATTACGTCTTTATGTGAAACATCTTGTAAAACAATCAAGAAAACTAAGAGTTTACAAAAACGTTCAATTGTGAGTTACAACTATTTTTCTTTAGAATTTTTTTTTTATTTTTATAAGAAAAACAAAAGCAAAATCCTCACTGACAGAGACTCAGACAGGTCACATGATGGAAGAGGAAAATTGTATAGATCCAGTGTAATAATCCAAACTCTAACACATTTTCTCACAGTTGTCTTTGTCAGATATAAACTGCTATTGCAATCATCAGGCAACAAGTAAATCTCTGATTAATGGGTATGTCAGAAGAGTGTCCTTCAGTCATCTGTGACTCAGCCCTGCCATTAATCTCGGGAAAGCTTTTGCTGTGATTTTACAGGCATGTTCACGGGCTATGACCTTGGGCTATAGGCCCTGACACTAGACTCAGACCAAAGAGGTGAGAACTTCCTCATTCACTCTGACTTCAACCTGATTCAACTTTTTGTGGCTCTTTCTGCCTTCTGCTGTATCACATCTAGGCATGGAGCCGAATAAAACTCTGCGGGGCTCTGCGCCATCCCCTGCGCCATTACTGATTGTGATTGTCTGCTGCTATATATAAAGTTTTCACTAAGTAATTTTTCAGAAGAGCACCAGGCCTTTTCACCTGGGTCATCTTAGTCTGCAAGTTCCTTTAAAATCTTCTCGACTTCACAGCAACCTGTGAGCCACCAATGACAGAGAGGTGGGGGCTGCACTTGAGGTGCACTGACAGGGAATCACAATCTGATCTCCTCCCTGGAAGGTGAATACAGCTCCACTGTTACTTTCCCAAACACAAACATCACTACCCTCAACTTACCCTTAGAACCAGATAAAATAAATGCTTGGGGAACCTGTGTGTTGTGAAAGAATCTTTGGTAATTTTGAATTTAAAAATGGGACGTGGTAGTTGTGACATTGGAGTAGATAATTTCTAACTTGTTTTAAAGTTAAAATGAACAAAGAATTCATTTTGGCTTGCCAATTTATCTTCAGTATTATCATTTTCTCTAGAAGCAGAATATCATATTTTTCAGTAAAAATTATATTAGGGAGAGAATTGTACCCTAGTTCTAATTGTTTCTTAAATAATGGAAGAATACTCTAGTTCAAAACAAAAATAACAAAACAGTAAAACCTAAAAAAAACTTCTGTGGCAAGTACATCCCACAGTAACCCAACTGACTTCTCTCTTGAATATTCCTCTGCATAATTACCTCCTCTTCTTTTAAGACAAATTCTTTACTACTTAATTCTCATTAAGATAATATGATAAAAATAGGACTATGGAGTGACACTCCTAGAGGAATTTGAGGCCAAACACTAGACTCCTTGCCCTTGACAAAAACTTCATACTTACACAAGACACAAACACAGAAGCATCTTCCCCCTTCAGGGCCAAATCAGACTCAGTCAATGAATATAATGGTGGATGTGGGAGGGCTTCACCAAATGTTCCCTTTTCAAGCTCCCTGGGCCATTGTACTGACTAACTAGAAAAGGTTAAATTACTGTTGTTGAGTCAGAAATGACTCCTAGCTGACCTTCCAGTAGATTTTCAGAGGCTGTAAATCACATGGAAGTAGATCATCATTTTTTTTTCTCCTCAGAAGCAGCGGTGGAATTGAACGTTTGAGCCCTTGAGCTGGCAGCACAATTCCCTACCTGCACACTCCTGGCGGTGTAGTGATTAACTTGTCAGCTCCTCTTCTGGATCCAGACGTGAGTGTCTCCTTCCATGAAGATTACAGTCTTGGATAAGCTGTAGGGAGTTCTCCTCTGTCCTATCAGAGTGCTATTCATCATGAGCAATTCAAAGGCTGGAGGGTGGGAGAAAGCCCTGATAAAGATTGAGATTCATTTCTCCATGAGCCCTGTAAGTTATAGATTCAAACTTTTATTTTATTTTAGAAAAATATATTTCACAGTTGTGTTTGGGTATAAAATGTATGTCTGATTCATGAAGGAATAACATTGTGCATTATCAGTACTTTAAAAACAATAGCGATCTGGTGACCCAGTAGGGAGCTGTATTGCTCACTTAAACCAAGGGAGCCAGGAGTGTCCCTATGGCAGATTCACCAGTTTGTTAACAAGAGCTAAAAACAAAACAAAACACAAGAGCTTACCTTAGTTATCGTGAGGCATATAATCTTTAAAGGTTTTAATATTCAGATGTTTAACTTAGTCTTTATTTCAAAACTCTTGGTAACACTTTCTTTCTAAAGAGCAATATATATTCCATGTAAATGTGCCATAATGTTTAAGGGACTAAAGGAGTTTCTCTGTTAGGAATCTCTGCAGCTCAAATGAACCATAGTGAGAAATTTACTATGTAATCACAGAATGCAGCAAAGGGAGATATCTTGAGAGTTTGACAGTTATTGACACCAGTATTGTTAGCTACATCGTATGTAACAACGGATTATCATTAACTGTGCAGATACTTTCTTCGACTGCAAAGGTGTCCTCTTATCCTGCAAGACCAGTGTGAGGCCTGAGCTTTTCTAACGCATACGTTTGATACTACAAGTTCAGGGTGAGATCTGAGCTTCTCTAACTGATACATTTGATTTACATCTTCACCATCATTAGTGTTCACAATTACTCAATCACTTTTCAAGCAAACTTTATCCACTGGCAGTCATGCAAACTTCTTAGAAGGCATTTTTACACTTACATTACATTGCACAGCTTTATTTGAAGGGAGCAACTTTCCTCTATATTCAAAGCCCTCACAGTCCTCCCCGCTGTTGACTTCAAGTTAATGCCTGCATGTGTGATCTTAAAAGTAGTTCATAAAGTCCTTTTTATTTATTTATACTCAATCTCATTTCACCAAAAACAGAATATTATATGAACACCATCAAGGGTTAGACATCTAGAAGCGCAAAACATAAAATTACAAAGCATCAAAGCTATTTAAAAATTAAACAGAATATACTTAATTCTGATGAGTTTAGTAAGTTTTTCAGCTTCTGATTTTCAGTGTATGTCTTGGCTATGATTTGATGAATGCAATGCGTATTTGGACATGATTAGCATGTTACGTTCAAAGTGGAAACTTGGCTAACATAGTCAATCCACCTTCAAGGATGCTTTCCACAAAAACGTGGAAGACAGATGTTCTCCTGTTGGAGAATCAAGATCTCGTCTTCCCACTGCTTTGACCAGGCTTTCAGTCCTCGCCCAGAAGGTGTTTGGCCCAGAGGGCTTGCTTTGCAAACATTTGCTCTCAGTTTCAGAAGTTGCAGTTTGATTCACCACCATCTAAACTCATGCTGTTGAGACTCAGCATAAGGTTCTGTGGACATCATTTATATCTTCTCCTTCTCCAAATATTTTTATACTGAAGATGAAATATCACATTCTAAAATATCATTTTAAAATTAGATAAGTGTGTTACAGTTGGGATAAAAAAAAAAATAAAACCAGAAAGAACTTGAAAAATCAGGAAGTACTTAGCTTAAGAACTAAGAGTGTATAAGATGGTGACATTTAAGCCTTGGGAAAGTAACTAGGGGAAAAATTCCAATAAAACAGAATATATTTTAAATTTGCAGATGGAAAAAGCACCAAGCATATACTTACTATGACTTGAGAGTAGAATTATTACATCATGGATAAGATTACATTCAGGGTTCTGATCATACTGCTATCATTCCTACCAAGCAAGCTCCTCTTGTATTTTAATATTAGGTGGAAAGATTTCTACTAGTGAAATCTACTTTCATAGAAATCGTCTTTCCTTTCTAAACTATTCTTAATGTCAGTATCTTTGTGGAAGAAAAATGTAGTAGTCTGCTTCAGGAAAGCTTTGGAAATTCGATGTAGTAGCTTTCTCTGCTCTCCAGGGTTACTTATCAGTTGGAATCATTTAAACTGTAATAGGTTTGGTTCTGGTTCTGGAGTTCCATGCAAAACACTTACTTTGTAAAAAGTTAGCACTCTATGTTATCCATTGAATTTATTCTTTGTTTAGATATTACCATGGGTTAGAAAAGTTAGCACTTGATCTAATTATATAAATTCTTAAAAGGTTTTTAGAATACACTTTAACACAAAAAGATCTTACTTTTCAAAGTGCTTTCTTTACCCGTGTCACCTGCATGTTAGAACAGCCTTGTGAAGCTTGCAGATCAAGGATCATTATCACTATTTTGAAAAGAAAAGCAGTAATCAATGTGCATATATTTGAAAAGTCTTGAAAACAAGCTTAGAATTTGCTTCATGTATTAGTGAATCCATTTTTTAAACAGATTGTACAGAAGTACTTTTTTAAAATTTATTAATATTTTTAGATATCAAAATAATATTTAGAGTAAAAAATAAAAACAAACCTCAGACACAAAAAATGAATCTTGCCCCACCTTCAGGTTAGTATAAAATACTATTAAACTCCTAAATGTAGGAATCAAATTATATCACATTATCACAATTTTTAAAAATAATATGGATATACTACTTCTTAATAAGTGCATTTAATGTTCTTTTCTGAAATTCTGAGTTTAGGATATTCATTTCTTCTAAACTGGTAAATATCTACAAATACATTGCACTAGGAAAAAACTAATTACAAAACCAAGTTTCTAGTTCTGTGTAAACATATTCATACACTGAATATTGTGAAAGTTGATTTCTACTCATCGGTATTTATGTTTTTATTCATTAAATATAGTTCATATCTAAGAAGAGATAGTGAACAGGTCATTTATATATTTTTGTTAACTTGATCATTTAACTATTTTTTTGTTTCTATTTAAGAATAACTAATTTTTCTTCCTGTCTGAAAGTTCAAACAGGTTTAGATATATCTTTAATGACATGCATTTGCCAGATTATAATTAAATTAATAGAGTTAGTTTATTTCCCACTTGTGTTCTTTCCCTACACTGCATCCTGCCTCCCCTACACCTTCTTCTCCAAAATTTTGAAGGTGTCAGCCTTGACCCGCAGGCTTCTGGGATATGTACCTACTTTTTGAGGGGCCAGCTGAGTCACCGCTTCCAATATGCACAGTGTTATTATATTTACTGAATCTTATAGACACTGGAAACCCCAGTATCGAACACAATGAAAAAGGATTTATATAGTAGGAATAGACTAACTTACTAAAACAACTATTTAAATAAGTGAGTATAAATACTCCACTCATTACTGAAACAGCATTTTACTCTCCACTCACTTTATAAGCTTTACTAAAACCTATCCACCATGAGTAATCCTTATGGCATTTGACAAACCAGGACAGCTTGCAGTATTCCCCAAGTTATCTCAGTAAATCAAACTTATAGACAAGTACTGCAGCTATTAGAACAAGGTTCTCCCCAAACACACACACACACACACACACACACACACACACACACACACAAATGCCAATTTAATTTGCAACTCTAATAGCAAATCAGTTTTCATACCAGACCAGAGGGCCCAACCAACTTTAAATCACATAGGCCTGCTCACCTGATTGGTCCTGATTGGTTTAAACAAGAGGCTTCCAGCCCACAACTGATTGTTCATTAAATCAAAATGGCCAATAATCTTACACCTGACTGTTAATTAAATTAAAATGACCAATTAGCTTGCACCTGATTGTTAATGTAATATTAAAAAAAAAACTGACCAAACAGCTTATACTGGATTGTAAATGAAATCAAAACAACTTACCTTCCAGAATTCAACTGCATGGTACTAGCATTCAGGAAATAAGGAGATGCATAGCAACAGGAAAGTTTGCAGTTAGAGACTTGTCCAAATTATTGAGGAGACCTGATGTCAGTTTGAGTACTAAGGTACATCTGATTCAGGCCATGATCTTTCCAGTCACTTGCTTTGCATCTCAGAGCTGGACAATAAATAGGAATGACATTAGAAAAATTGATGTCTTTGAGCTGTGGTGTTGAAGAAGAGCACTGAACATTCCATGGACTGTCAAAAGAACAAACAAGTAAGTCTTAGAGAGGGTGCAGCCAGAGTGTTCTTTGGAGACAAGAATTATGAGGCTTTGCCTCATATGCTTTTATGGCACGTTGCCAGAAAGGGCTGTTCCCCGGAGAGGGACTTGATGCTTGGAAGGGTGGTGGGTTGGCAAAAACAGGAAGACCTTCAACCAGGTAGATTGACAAGGTGACTGCTGCAATGGGCTCCAGTGTGTCAGGAAGTGTGAAGATGGCACAGGATAGAACGGGGTTCAGATATGTTGTTCATTGGGTCGCAATGAGTCGTACTTGACTCTATGGCACCTAACAACAACTTTAAAAGAGGAAAGAATTTCAATCAATAAATAAATTATAACACAAAGCTAACTCCTATGACATCACACAGCATTCCTTCCCCTTGCTTTATACTTTTTTCTAACAATTCTATCACCAATTTTCTATCTCCCTGAAGATTCTGCCAGTTATGTACCATTCCATTTTTCCAGTTAACCTAGGCCTGAAGGCACTTAACATCTCACTGCAGAGTCCCCATAGGCACCTAACTGTGATACAGAAGGCCACAGTTACTTTTATATTGGAATCTATAGTCTATTGCAATGGCCACAAAAAAGTTTCACAGACACTTAATATTATGGGGATTATTAATGAAGTAGTAAGTTGCAACTTAAATTTGGAAACCCTCAGAATACAGCTTTAGTCTGGATAGCCTCTTCTCAAGTATCTGCTGACAGACCTCTCTTATGATTAGCCTCAAAGCCATGTCCCCTTGCTCAGAGAAGTATTGCAAAGCTCTCTTAGCTCTCTTAGCCAGCCTCTTCCGTTTTGCCAGTCAGACTAAGCCTGCAGGCATTGGACTCTTGGTTCATACATTGGAAGACCTAGCTCTCCCGACAAGTACCCAAAGGCAACTACTTTGCTAGCAAGTTCTCAGTTTTCCTGCTCTGTGTGTTGGGAGCCCACAGATATCTCACACTGGTTCCTTGCCACCCCTGCTGTCACTACAACCATCATTGCAGCCACTGCTGCTATCTCTGCTCCAGTCTCCTGGTCTCTCTCTGTCTCTTTGAGACCCAGACTCACTTTCTTGGGTTTTCACAGAGATCTCGTTTCTAAAGGACATGTCATACTTTCTGTTTATTCCCTCTTTATAGTAATGATTCCCCAATTTCTGGCCTCATGCTTGCTTCGTTTAAGCTTGGAGGGATGGTAAATCTCTCCATGTGCACGTTAGTATGCTGATATCTCATTAGCATGGTCTTACCGAGCCATATCACGAAAGAAATAAGGACAATGGCTTCATGGAACCACACGAAATAAGCCACTGCAACACAGTGAGGAGATGCTAGATAATCTTACTCCAGGTACCATGTCAGGAAACTAAAAGAATGCCTTTGTCTCTTTCAAAAATCTTATAAATAAACATGTGTTTTAATCGTAACACTAACCCAAACATATCAATATCTAATAAATACAATAGTATTTTTAAATTATTGTAAAATAGTGAATTCTATGAGCAAGGACATTTGAAAAAGGACTGAAACTTTATTGGATCCACAGTCAAGACTTTTGGTACCAGGAGTCAGGAGAGAAGGAGATGTATTGCTTTGGGGAAGTCTGCTGTCACGGACCTCTCCACAATACTGAAGAGCAATGATGTCAGTTTGAAGGCTAAGGTGTGCTTGATGAGGCTATGGTCTTTTTCCATTACTTGTTATGCATTTGAGAGCTGGACAATGAATAAACATGACAGAAGCAGAATTTATGTCTTTGGAGAAGAGAGCTAAATATACCATGTACTGACAAAAGAATGAACAGGTATGTCTTAGAAAAGGTGTATGCAGAGTGTTCCTTGGGTGCAAGGATGACAAAGCTTCATCTCTCATACTTCAGACGTTTTGCTAGGAGAGTTTTTCCTTGGGAAAGAATATCATCCTTTCAATTGTGTAGAGTCAGTAAAAGAGAGAAAGATCCCTATCGAGACAGATTGACAAAGTGACTGCAGCTACGGACTCAAGTATGTCTGAGATGGTGAGAATGACACGAGACAGGACAGGATTCAGATCTGTTGTTCATACGGTCGTTAGGAGCTATACTAAACTCAGAAGCACCTAATAACAACAACAACATGAGAAGGTTTAAAATGATGGGAGTTCTTGTGGTTTCTAGTTCTTGTTATGTGCTGCTGGGTCGACTATGGCCCCTAACAACCCTATGAAGTAGCTCTAACCCTTGCCCAATTCTTAGTCAACCTCACTTTCGCCAGCACATCTCCCCCCATTATCACAGTAACTGTTTATTATTTATAAGGAGTTACATTGCCAACTTGAAGGTATGCACTTCAACTCTGTCAGATGGATTTATCTCTTTCAAAGATCTCTAGAGAAAATTTAGCCATCTACTCTGGTGCAATTTACTGCCCTGAAAGCCTGCTGAAAGCCCATCTATGAGTTGATTCTGAATTGATAGCACACAAAACAACAGTGAACAAGAGTTAAATTTCTAGTCTGCCAAGCAAAGGTGGTTGCGTGGAGCCTACCAGCTTCTTCAAAAGGGAAAAATGTGGCAATCTGCTTCCATGAAATTGTAAAACTTTAGACATGATATGGAGTCCGTAACGCTTCCTTCTATGCCTGTTGGCTAATTGCTCCCCTCAGAGGTGTTTTCCTAAGTTTTGCTAAAACCATTTAGAAAATATATTGATGTAAAGCACTGACACAGTGAGTTAACAACTATATATTGTGTGGAAAGGAAGTTGTTGGCAACAAATGCAGAAGGGCATATGTTATTTGAGTAAAATAAGACATCTTCTTCTATTTAAGGTAGATTGGAGTCATCTGAATGAGTTTCTGACAATGAGCTAGGGTAAATGCCATACAATACTTTCAGGGAAGATGATCAAATCTTTTATGCAATCACCTGCTTGTTTTTTCTTTCTTCTTGGTTAATTCAGTGGTGAATGATGATCATGGACACATGAGTCAGCATGCAGATTCACTAGCATCCTTGCCTTGCACTGGGTTGTTGTGATGCAATGAGAAATAACCATTGAGACCGTTACCCTAATTAAATAGTGGGGTTTTGCAATGGCTGACACTAATCACTCAACAGAATGATGACAGCATGAATTGAAGTTAAAAAAAGATAATAAAGTCAGATATAATAAAATCCCCCCTTCCTAGGGGAGGAGATTGCTCATCCATCGCCCAGTGACCTGCTGGTGGCTTCCAACCATGTGCCTTTGGGATTGCACTGCAGCTTCTTGCCACTAGGCCACCAGAGCTCTGCAAAAGAACATACAAACAATAAATGTTTGATCTGACTTTTGCAAAGCCACTATGGAAACCAGTGTATGGAAAACACATAGCAGGTACAAAATTTAGAGAAGAAAAATTCTACCTAAAGTTTGAAACTTTAAGTTTTAGCCATTTATTTTCTTCTAATTAGAACCATATATGCTGTCTTGTTATACACAAATTGAGAGCCGAAGAAAAAAATTAAAAAGCATGTGTTTTGTTTTCAGAAACTAAGAAACAGGTGGCACAGGACTCTACCATCTGAGCAAAGAAAATAAGAGATCAAACCTAGCATTATGCCAGTTTTCTGCCTGAAAGTACCTTTTCTTCTTGTTTTATCTTTCCTCTCCTTTTTTATTATATATTGGCTTGCTTACAAAGTTTGTATACACTGTGTTTCAAACTCTTCTTCATTCCAATTTTGTTTCATACAATCATTCCCATACAAATCAAAACCACAATGATATACCATCTCACCCCAGTAGCAGTGACAAAGTTTAGTAGGGCAGTAAGCAATAAATGTTGGAGAGGATGTGGAGAGGTGAGAACTTTCATACACTATTGATGGGACTGTAAAATGCTGCAACCACTCTGGAAGGCAGTTTGGTGTTGTCTCAAAAAGTTGAACATAGAAACTCTGTATGACCTAGCTATTCTACTACTAGTGATGTACTCCATGGAAATTAGAACTGAGACACAAACAGAGATCTGTACATCAATGTTTATAGTAGCATTATTCATCATAACAAGAACATGGAAAAAGCGCAAATGTCCAATCACAACTGAATGGATTGAGAAATTGTGGTACATTCACACAATGGAATGCTATGCAGCACTCAAGAGCAAAAATTTAGATAAATACCAAAAGGATTTCCTGAATTAAGACAATGGAGGGAAGTCAGAACAGAGCAGTGGTCTTAGGAGATTGTAAGTTTAAAATAGTTGTTGATTTGTTTGACTCATAGTGACTCCATATAGGTCAGAGTAAGACTGTGCACTGGTGGTACAACCATTCTGGAATGCAGTTTGGCCCCTCCTCAAAAAGCTGAACATAGAAATTCCATATGACCCAGCTATCCCACTACTTATAATATACCCTGAGTAACTGAGAACTGAGGCACACCAATGTTCACAGCAGCATTATTCACCATTGCCCAAACATGGAAACAGCCCAAATGTCCAACCACAAATGAATGAATGAGAAATTATGGTACATTCACACAATGGAATACTGTGCAGCACAAAGGAACAAGGATTTTGTAAATTATTACCTAACTTGGGAGGGACTGGAGAGCATTGT
>NW_006399858.1:11976566-11979841 GCF_000299155.1 Elephantulus edwardii
GTTAAATGACTGTTTCTTAGAAATTAGATCATCATAGCTGTGGAGTCATTTGTGCATCAGCTATGTCAAATGCAACAACCTACTGAATAATGGCAGGATTAAAGAGACTCACAATGCAATAGTAATAATGATAATAAGATTTATCTAGCTGAATAAAGGTTATTCTAGACCTGCCATCATACACCTTGTTGTTGTTGTTAAGTGCCGTCAAGTCATACGCAACTCATAGTGACCCTATGAATGAAAGACCTGAACGCTTGTATAGCTTTCATCCTTTCTCCAGGTTCATAGGTTTTTAGAAGAAAACTATTTCAGAAGGAGATGCCACTCCTGCTTCTAAGCTTGTTTGAATCAGGGGGCTTAACCAAACACTGTCCACTATAAGTAACCATTGTCACATCTGATACATGAGTGTCACAGTAACCACCTGTTATCTCTAAACAGCAAGTGGACACACCAGGGCTATACTGACCCACAAGAATGTTTAACTAAAACCAATTAAAAACAGGCATGAGGGCCATAGATTAAAGTCACCCACTTTTGGCTTGGTAGTATCTATATTATGCCAGATGCATTCTCAGTCAAAATCTCATCAAACACTAACACAATGACAATGAAGTAAAAAAGACAACCCCAAATAGTTTCAAATGTGCATTCAATGAAAAACTTGAATCTGGAATATGTAAGGGATCCATCCAATAGAATATTAAGTAAACAACCAAATTTAAGGAATCAAAATTTTAAAAAATATTTCACCAATTTTATATACTGTTGCTGTTGTTGTGTATCAGAGAATTGGAAGCGATTCATAGCTGACCCTCCAGTGAGTTTTCAGACATCATGTGGAAGGAGACTATCAATCCTTGTACCGCGGAGCAAAGATGAAAAATAACCCACTATCAATAGCTTCATTCTAACTAATAATGATCCTGTAAGACAGAGTAGAATTGCATTATTGGCCCCAAGGCTTTAAGTATTTATGGGGTCAGACTGCTTCATCATTCTCCAGCTGAGCAGCCGGTGGGTTTGAACCACCGACCTTTCGGTTATTAGACAACTGGCTTAACTATTGCACCACCAAATCTCTTAGATGAAAAATTAAGCCTTCAAAATAGGTTAATAACATTAATCCTAAAAGAAAAGCAAAACAAAAATCACAATAACACTTTAGATTGCTAAAATAGCTTAAATTAAAACTAGTGTCAATACTAAATACCAATGAGAACATAGATGACTAGTAAATCCTAAATATTGTTGGTAAGAATGTAATGATGCCACTCCTTGAAAGAATAAGCTATTTTACAAAGTTGGATATGCATTTATCAATGTCTTAGCATTTCTTAGAAATGCATCTAACTCATTCACTGCCTTCAAAAGGGAATGGATTTATAGCTGACCCAGAGAGGATTTTCAAAGGCTATAAATCACACGGAAGGAGATCAGCCACCTATCCTGCAGAACTGCTGGTGAATTTGGAATGCCATACAGGTGACACCTTTGGATTGGCAGCACAACTCCCTACAGACTAGGCCACCAGACCTCCCTTAAGAAGTGTAGAGTGTATCTACCCCAAGTTTATACTTGAACTTCCAAACAACTTTATTCATAATATTAAAAATAATGGATACAACCCAAATGTTTATTAAGTAATTAATAGACAAACACACTGTGGTATACCAAGGCTACTTAGCAATAGCCTTAAAAAGAATTAAAAGGATGAGCAAATATATACAATATGAATTTCAAAGCTTTATGTTAATCAAGGAAAGGAAAGTATACTTTGTTGATGTTGTTGTTATGTGCCATCGAGTCGCTTGCGACTCATAGCAACCCTAAGTACAATAGCCCTAAACCCTGTTCTATCCTGCGCCAATTGCACTACCTCTGACACACCCATCCCGATTACCCCAGTCACTGAATCAATCCACCTCATAAAGGGTCTCCCCGCCCCCCTGCGCTGTCCCTCCTCCCTCCCAAGCATGATGTCCCTCCAAAGTACATCAGATGAAGCCCCAGAATCCTTGCCTCCAAGGAACAGCCTGGTTTAACCCACTCCAGGATGAATCTGTTTATTTTCTTGGCAGTCCATGGTATATTCAATACTCTTCTATAGCACCACAGCTCAAAGGCATTAATTCTCCTTCTATCCTCCCTAGTAAGTGTCCAACTCGATGATGCATAACAAGTGATTGCAAAGACCATAGCCTGTATCAGACACACCTTAGTTTCCAGAGTGACACCATTGCTCTTCAGAACTCTGGATAGGTCCCTAACAGCAGACTCTCCCATGGCAATATGTCTTTTAATTTCCTGTCTACTGCTGCCAAGAGTGTTGACCATGGAGCCAAGCAAACTAAAGTTGTTAACAATCTCAATCTCTTTACCATCCATCCTGTTGCTGCCAATTGGTCCAGTGCTGAGAATCTTTGTCTTCTTGACATTGAGCCTCAATCCATACTGAAGGCTGCAGTTTTAGTGATATTTTATTACACTTCTTAAAATGTTCACTGCCATCCAGTTAGGTCCACAAGGCTCCTTCGTTGATATCCAAGGCTGTAAATCTTAAAGGGAAGAAACTGTCCATTTTTTTCCATTGGTGAGGCTAATGGATCCAAACTGTGGACCTTTCTATTAGCTGTCTGATATATTGCACACTACACAATCAAGACTCTTTACATGCTACTCTTTTATAAAAGGAAAAAAGTATAATGGCAGGAGGCAGACTGTTGCCAGAGAGCCATATCTTGGTGAGCATTGACAGCAATGGAACACTAAAGAACTTTTTTGAGAAATGTTATAGCTACATGACTGTATGTGTTTTTTTCAGAACTTCTTAAATTATGCATTTACAATTGATGGATTTTATTGCTTTTAAGTTATATTTCAGTAAACCTGGCCAACAACAACAAAAAAGTAAAAATGTCTGTTGTTTTTAGAAACACAAACTTTGATAAAGTGTCTTGCTTGAAGAAATTCACTAGAAGATGTGTTAAAGAAAACTTCTCAGGCAAGATAAAAATAGTGGTAAATGGCCAGTCAGGTCTACATAAAAGAATGAGATGAGACAATATGTCAAATATATAAACACAGATATTTAACATATCTATTTATATTTTATAATCAAGGATGCTTTCGGCAGAATGTTAAATGATCCAGGAAGTATTAAAAGAAGATGGAAAGAATATACTGAGTCACTGTATCAAAAAAAATTGAAAGACACAGAAGAATTTCATGAAACAACAAATGAGCAAGAGCCTATGGTGATGAAAGAAGAA
>NW_006399858.1:11981262-11997650 GCF_000299155.1 Elephantulus edwardii
ATATTTTTTAAAACAACATATAATGCACTTCTTAATATATGTAAGCAAGAATATATATCGTAGACTTTCTTGCATATTAATGCTTTGTGAACTGTAAAGAATTTTCCATAATAAAGATAAAACCTTGACATTTGTAAAGTCATGTAAATCTTGTCCACAGACTTAATTAATTCTTTTCATTCTGGTAGAAATTTTAGTTTTACTACATAGAGTTGTTGATCTTTTACAACTACATGTCTACTAAATTTTCTTAAATGGGGCAGTATATAAAATAAACAAAAATGTCTAGTAAACAGCAACTGAATAATCATCCCCACTACTTTGGTATATAAAAATTTCCAGGAAAGCAATTGACATTTAACCAAGATGGTATAACTAAAAAATTTTGGTTATTAATTTCATCTTACAAAGCATCTCGAAAGAACATGGCTCCCCAAATAACTACCAACGTTTTATCAACATTTGTTGCTGTTGTTGTGGTGCTGTTGAGTCAAATATGACTTATAGCAACCCTATGAACAAAGTATCAGAGTCCAGTCCTATCCTGTGTCATCCTCAAACTTCCTGACACACAAGAGCCTATTGCAGTAGTCACTGCCAATCCAGCTGGTTGAGGTTTTCCTCTCCTTCACCAACCCTCTACCCTACCCCACATCATGTCCCTCTCCAAGGAATAGCACCTCCTAGCACCATGTCCAAAGCCTCATCATTCTTGCCTCCAAAGAGTACTCTGGCTGCACCATATCCAAGACATATTTGTTCATTCTCTTTTCCATCCATGGGATGTTCAGTGCTCTTCTCCAGCATCACAGCTCAAAGGTGTTAATTATGTTTTCTGTAATCCTTATGCAAAGGTTCCTAATTGCAGATTTTCCTAGTGCAATGCATCTCCGTATTTCCTGACTGCTTGCACCAGGGGTGTTAATTGCCCAAGCAAGATGAAGCTGTTGACAGTTTCAATCTCCTCTCTATCCATCATGACACTGCCTATTGGTCCAGTGGTAAGAATACTTGTTTTCTTGATATTGAGACTCAATCCATACTGAAGGCTGCATTCCTTGTTCTTCTGCAACTAATGCTTCAAATCCTCCTTACTTTCAGCAAGTAAGGTTGTATCATTAAAACTCGATGATAACAATTTTAAAAGTGTTAACAGAATGTTTACCTCTAAATATACACAGCTCCCTAAACACGCACAAACATACACTATAACTCGGCTGATTAATTCCCTTTAAAGTTACATTTTTTAAGGAGAAAATGAAAAAGGAAATATTTTTGTTAATAGACTAACCTATTTCAAATTATATTTCTCATATTTAGGTGTTTCTAAAACAAATTTCTGACTTTCCACAGAAATGAGGATGTGGCCAAGGTGAACAATTAGCACTATATCATGGATACCATTATGGTTTGGCTTCTTTTCATGGAGTCCAGTGATTAAAATAATACACTCCACCCGAAATCATGTTATGCTGGGATTATTATCCTAATGCTACAAAGACAAATTTTCATCAAGTCATAGATTTTTATGTGTGAAATACAAACAGAAAATTATCTTTGTAAAATGGGAGAAAATTACAACTATTTTTCAAATGTAACCTTCACATTTTCAAAAGTGTGCAATAATGATTTGTCCCCATGGAGACAAATATTTTCTCCTCATTTCTGAAACTAAAATTCAGCACATTATATCCAGATCTGGTCCAGTCTTGATAGTCTGTCTCGGGGGTTGATGTGATTATAAATATGTGTCTAAGCTGATAGTAAAGATGTATAACGAATGTTTGCGTTGACCACTCTTCAAATTGATGTTGCAGGTTATTTTGCTAAAGGAGGTCTAGTCGTGCTTTGGGTAAAGCATTTGACTTACCCAAATGGTTAGTAGTTTGGTCCTGGGAAGAAAGATGAGTCTGCATGGCCTTGGAAACCTTTTGGGCAGTTCTGCTCTGTTCTACAGGATCATTATGAGTCAAAATAAAGTCCAGAGGAGTGGGAAGCGGTCATCTTTTCTCTTTCAAATTTTTCAAAATAAATGTTTATCACTCGCTAAGATCCGTGTAAAGAAAAAAAGTACATGAAAACTCAAAAGCAAGCACCTGCCCTAGGATTGAGTTTATATTATATGCTTTCCACTATGCATGAAGGACACAACTCTCGAAATAAAGATCAAGTGTTGTTGTTTCAAGTGTTGTAGAGCCAGCACCGGCTTGTAGCTGTCCTGTGTACGTCAGAAGTAAACATACCACATCCTGTGCCGTTCTCACAAGCTGTACTGTGCTGGAGCCGGTTTGGCTGCTACTGGGTCAGTCCATTTAGTCGAGGTCTTCCTGCTTCACTTATTTTACATTACCTTTCTGTGAAAAGGATATCTGGCGGCTTCGTGTGAAGAAACTGCACTGCCAACCCAACGGCACACAATTTGAATCCACTGCTGTTCCCAGGGAGAAAAATGGGAAATTACCCCTGGCGCAATTTACAATTTACAACTTCTCAAAAGCCTCTGAACAGTTCTGACTTGAAGACATGTAACAGCAACAACTACTTTTACCGAGTATGATGCCTTTCTCCATGGACTTGCTTCTTCTGACCTAAGTCAGCTATCTTCACTTTTACATAGCACCCTGGTTGCACTTTTTTTGAGATAGATTTGCTTATTCTTTTTAGTAGTCTGTTCTATTTTCAATATTCTTTATTATCATTTTGGTTATTTTTTTCAAGAAAATAATAATTTTTCATTCAGTACAATTTCTCAGGCATAAAAAACAGACACTGTGACCTTCAGTAATGTGATTTTAGGCTAGTGTGAGAAAACTCTTAATTTTACCAATTTTGATGTTCCCCACTCATAAGCAGTCTACATATCTTATTCACATGGTATAAGTTTCCATTTTGTCTTCCTTACCCACTGTATATGAATGTACACACACATTTAAAAAAAGTACAATGGTTTATAGGTCAGGCTCCCCATAGTCTTTTGTCATACACACACACACACACACACACACACACACACACACACACACATTATTATTTTGTGTCTGTGTACCATCAAATCGGATCTGACTGGTATGGGAGGAGATTGCCCCTCCTTCTCCAGTAGAGCAGCTGGTGGGTTCGAACTGTCACCATAGTCTTAAAATTACATCTTGAATTCAAAGAAGTCTTTTGCAACAGATTCATCTAATGATATGTATCATATATTTTTTACTACTATTTTCATAGCTCTTGAATGTGGATCTATGTAATGAAATCTTTGACAACTTCAATATATGCTTCTGTTTATTACAATATTGTTCATTAGAAAAATCGTGAAGATATTTCTTGTAATCCATACTGATGGCCATACCTTCTAAGTCTCATCAGTAAGTCCCTCAAATTTTCTTTGTTTTTTACAAGTAAGGTAGTGTTGTTTGTGTAATGTAGGTTTTTTGGTTGAATCTTCCTTCGATCTCAATGCCATATTTTCCTCCATATAGTCCATCTTCTTGAATTATTTCCTCATCATACAGATTCAACAGACATAAAGAAATGATAAAAATCTGACATTCACTTTTTTTTATTTTCCATCTTGCTCTATCTGGAACAAATTCATATTTCTTCCTATTCCCAAGAAAGGTGATCCAACAGAATGTGGAAAATGTTTAACAATATCATTCACATCACATGAAAGCAAAAGATCATCCCAAAAGTGCTGTAACAGTATATTAGCAGAGAATTGCCAGTTGTACAAGCTGGATTTAAGAGTCCCTGGATCAGGCATATCACTGCTGATATCAGTTGTATCTTACCTGAGAGCCAAAAATACCAGAAGAATGTCTATCTGTGTTGTTGTTGTTGTTTTGGATATTTTTTTATCTATACAAAAGCATTTAGTGTAAATCATAACAAACTATGGCTAACATTGAGAAGAACTGAAATTCTAACTTTTAATTGTGCTCAGAGGGAACCTATATTTAGACCAAGAAGTTGTCAAAACAGAGAAAAAAGAACCACTGCATTATTTATAATCAAGAAAGATCTGCATCAGGACTCTATTCTTTCTTCATACCTATTTAGTCTGGATACCAAGCAAATCATTTCAGGAGCTGGAATTTATAAAGAAGAATGTGGTATCAGGATTGGAGGCGACTAATCAACATGTGGCATTCTGCAGATGACACAATCTTGCTTCCTAAAGGTGAGGACTTGAGTCTCTCACTGGTGAAGATCAAGAACAACAAATTTCAGTATGAATTTCAATTGAATATCAAGAAAACAAATATTCTCATCACTGGGCCAATAGATTACATTATTAACTGTCAACAATTTTATTTTACTTACATCCACCATTAATACTGTTGATATCAACAGTCAGGTGATCTGTGAAAGTTTTGTCAATTACCTTTCCAAATATAAGAGCAATGAAGTCAGTTTAAAGACTAAGGTTTGCCTGATTCAAGCCATGGTCATTCTTACTATTTATTGTGCATCTGAAAGCTGCATAATGAATAAAGATGACAGAAGAATTGAGGAATTTGAGTTGTGATGTTGGAGAAGAATACTGAATATCTCCATAGACTGCCAAAAGAGCAAACAAGTTTGTCTTAAGAAAGTGCAACCAGAATGGTCCTTATAGATAAGGATTGGGAAGTGGAGAGTCAGTAGAAGAGAGGAAGACACTCAAAAAGATGCATTTTCTTACAGTGACTGTTTCAATGGGCTGAAGGTTGTTGTTGTTGATTGCCTTCGAGCACAACTCATGGCAACCCTATAAACAAAAGTCCTGAAACCCCTCTGCCACTATCAACATTTATCAAAGTTCATAAAGTTTCCAGAGGCACCGTGTCTAGGAAGTGTATGCCACTCCTGCTTCCAAGGTAATAGCATGAAAAGGATGACACAATATAGAACAGAGTTTAAATTTGTTTGGTGTTCATATGGCCACTGTGAGTTTTACTTGACTTGATGGCACCTCACTGTAACAATGTCTCCTTGTTAGGTTTGAATGATTGCTACTAAGTGCTTTGGAATTCCTACTCATTGCAGTGTTAGCCTTAATTTATTACAATCCTTTGATTGACTTTGAATAATTAAGAAAACAGAAGTAAACATCTTCGTGATATGCTCTACTTACAGCCAAAATTCATCTGCTTTCAACCATGGTGTTTCTTCTGAAAACACTTGAACTTCTGGTAGTCCCAGCCTACATACTGCTCCACGTGTATTTGAATTGTCTCCTGCTAGGTTTCACTTGCATGACATATAATGATATTGTTTGATTATTTTCTCATTATTTTGGACCATTTGTAAATATCTAGAACACTTTACACTTTATATCTTAAAAATGAAAGAAATAAGGGTTCTAAACTTATTAGAAGTGTAAAATGGGCCTGTTCATTTTATTGGTCCATTTATTTAAATAATTCTTCATAGTTATAGTTGTAAATTAATAATTAAAAAAATTAAGGAGCAGTCTTACCATTTGTAATTGCCATTTTTTATTTACAGTATAACTGTATCTCTAAAGTACATTTGACTGTCTCAAATAACTGTACCTTTTTTGGGACATTGTATTCATAATAAATGTCCCAAGCCCAAAGTGTATCTTTTTGCATGTGTGTTTTTGTAAAATAAGTTGGACTTTTGTCCATTCTTCCTGAGAAGTTATCCTGGGGTGCCTTTCTTTATTTGAAGTCTCTAAAGTACATCTGAGAGTCTTTGCTAATTGAGAGTAGGAAGAACATGCAAGCCTGTAAGACTTAAATAATAAGCACTGTCAATGAACTTCAGGGGCATGATACAGCCAGCTGTAACAACATGATGAGGTTTAACAGCTTTGAACACAGAAGGTCTTAGAAGTTTCCTCGTATGTGAAAGAAAGGTGTTGTGCCTTCTTCAAGACATTGAAATTCTGTGTTAGGAACCCTCCCAGGTCTCACCAACTATCTTCTTTTTGATGATTTTTGTTTGTATCCTTTTATATACCAACTCTATAGTCATAAATATAACACTTTTTATTCGATCTGGGAGTCATTCATTGAATTGCCAAGCTCAAAGAAAAAGGAGACAGAAGATAGAAATCAGTTTTCAAGGAGGCCACAAAGATTAGACCTGGCATTCTGAAAGGGAAGTGTGAAAATTTCCTATTTACGGTTAGGTAGCCAGTGATAAGGATATTATGTGGACTCTCAATTTTATAGTTGTTTTCTTACTGCTTTTCTTTTTTTTTTTGTTTTTAACCTAGTGCTCAACTAAGGTCATTTAAACTCTCATCTAGCTTCATGTGGTTAAGGACAGAGAAAGAGTGCCTCTTGAGAGAATTGTGTCAGAGATGTTTAATTGAGAAGGTGAAAATAATTTTACCAGATTATTATTCATATATAGTGTGTATGTTAGAAGATTTCACTGTTCTTAGCTGCCAGTAAGTTTACTTTCCACTAATGAACATCCCATATAGAATGTTGTTGTTGTTGTTGTTATGTGCCATCGAGTCGTTTGTGACTCATAGAGACCCTATGTATAAGAGCTCTAAATGCCGTTCTAACCTGTGCCAACCTCGTCATCTCAAACACACTCATTCCCACCACTCCACTCACAGAATCGATCCATCTCATCGAGGGTCTTCCTCTCCTGCACCATCCCTCCACTCTCCCAAACATGATGTCCCTCTCCAAGGACCAGTGCCTCCTTGCCAGGGAACATTCTAGCTTCACCCTCTCCAGGACAAATCTGTTTGTTCTCCTAGCAGTCCGTGGTATATTCAACACTCTTCTCCAGCACCACAACTCAAAGGCATCAATTTATGATCCACAGCGATTTTGATGAGTAGGTAATGGGGCATTTCTTTTTACATCATGTTAATTTAGAAGCTCCACTGAAATCTGTTGAACAACTTAGTTATATATAAGCCTTCGCTGGCAAGTGGGCAGTGATTGGGCTTGAGGTAAATTGTTCATGAATTGACCAATTCTTCTGTAAAGACAGCATGATATCCATCACTGCTTTAGTGCTAAAGAATTGGTATAGGGGGGATAGATATCCCATTGAGTCAATTATGACTCATAGCAAACCTATCAACAACAGATCTGAATCCTATCCTATCCTGTGCCTTCTTCATCATTTCTGACACACAGGGGCCCAGTGCTGCAATCAATATGTCAATCAACTCTCCTCCTCTATCTCTTCACTTTTCCAAACATGATGTCCCTCTCCAAAGGATAACCTCTTTCAGCACAAGCCCAAAGTACAACAGCTAAAGCTTTATCATCTTTGCCTCCAAAAAGCATTTTGATTGCACTTTCTATAAGACGAATATGTTCTTTTGGCAGTCTATGTAAGGGCTCGATGTCAAGAAGACAAAGATTCTCAAAACTGGACCAGTTGGCAGCATCAGGATGGATGGTGAAGAGATTGAGATTGTTAACCACTTTAGTTTGCTTGGCTCCACGGTCAACACTCCTGGCACCAGTAGCCAGGAAATCAAAAAACACATTGTAATGGGAAAGTCTGCTGTTAGGGACCTCTCCAGGAAACTGAAGAGTAATGGTGTCACTCTGGAGACTAAGTTGTGTCTAATCTTTGCAATCACTTGTTATGCATCAGAGAGTTGGACAATGACTAGGAAGGATAGAAGGAGAATTGATGCTTTTGAGCTGTGGTGCTGGAGAAGAGTATTGAACGTACCATGGACTGCCAAAGAAACAGATTCAACCTGGAGAGGGTTAAACCAGGCTGTTCCTTGGAGGCAAGAATTCTGGGGCTTCGTCTGACATAGTTTGGACATGTTGTAAGGAGGGAGAGGTCCTTGGAGATGGACATCACGCTTGGGAGTGTGGAGGGACAACGCAGGAGAGGAAGGCCCTCTATGAGGTGACTGGGGTAATCGGGATGGGTGTGTCAGAGGCAGTGCAATTGGCACAGGATAGAGCAGGGTTTAAGGCTGTTGTACATAAGGTCACTATGAGTTGCACGCGACTCGACGGCACATAACAACAAGAACAACAACAATGTAAGGGTTATTCAGTACTCTTCTTCAGGACCACAGCCCAAAAGCACCAGTTCTTCTTCTGTCGTCCTTATTCATTGTGCATCCCTCAAATGCATATGAAGTGACTGAAAATATCATGACCTGAATAGGGCACACCTTAGTTCTCAAACTGACATCATTGCCCCTCAATAATTTGAGACATCCTTGACTACAGACTTTCCCAATGCAGTACATCTCCAGATTTCCTGATGCCTGATACTGACTGTATTGATTGTGGATCCAAGAAAGAAGACATTGCTAATAGTTTCAATCATTTTTCCATCTGTTGCCCTATGGTCCAGTGTCAAGGATGTTTGTTGTCTTGCTATTGGGATACAATACATGTTTTGTTGTTATGTGCCATCAAGTCGCTTGCAACTCATAGTGACCCTACGTACAAGAGCCCTTAATGCAGTTCTATCCTGTGCCAACCTCGCTGTCTCAAACACACTCATTCCCACCACTCCACTCAGAATCGATACATCTCATCAAGGGTCTTCCCCTACTGCATTGTCCCTCCACTCTCCCAAACATGATGGCCCTCTTCAATGACCAGTCCCTCCTTGCAACATGCCCAAAGTATGTCAGATAAAGCTTCAGAATCCTTGACTCCAAGGAGCTTCACCTTCTCCAGGACAAACCTGTTTGTTAATGTTACTGTTCTGTAGCAAGTGCTTCAAGATCTCCTATCTTTCAGCCAGTGAGGTTGTGTCATCTGCATAATGAATATTACTGATGAGTCTTCCTCCAATCCTAACGCCACATTTTCCTTCATAGAGTTCAGTTTCTTGAATAATTTGTTCGGCATGGCATGGAGAATAAATAGCTATGGAGAAAGGATTCAACGTTGACCCATATCTTTGTTCATTTTAAACCATTTAGTGTTCCCTTGATGGCCTAGTGGCAAGAAACTGCAGTGCAATCCCAAAACCATGCCGTTCAAGTTTGTATCCACCAGCTTCTCTGCAAGGTGGCAGACAATCTCCTTTTGTGAGACTTGAAAACTCACTAGTGGGCCAGCTATGTGTTAGTTCTGACCTAATGATACACAACCACAACAGTATTCCCTTGCTCTGTTTACACAATAGCCTGTTGGTATGGGTATAGGTTTCCCATGAGCAAATTTAAGTGTTCTGGGATTCCCATTCTTCCCAAAGTCAGTCATAATTTGTTATGATCCACATAGTCAAATGCCTTTGCACAGCTGATAAAGTATAAATTGACATTCTTCTGATTTTCTTTCTTTCAGCCAGGATCCATCTGGCATCACAGCCTATCAGCCAGCCTTCCATCATGCTTCCAAGTCCATCAATCCGCTATAAATATTAACTGGAGGAAACTTCTCATCTTTCTCCACAGAGTGGCTGGTGGGTTCAGAGTACTGACATTTCTATGTTATTGCAATACAGCTAAAGAGTATCTCAAACGATATACAATATAAATTATTCATATATGGATATATACCTGCATATAACTTGACTTCAAAGAAAGCCCCCTCTTTCTTGTGTGTTATTGCACAATAGAAAAGAGTAGATTATTATAAGGAAGGCAATATTGTAATAAAATATTTGCAAAGTTCACAGAAAGAATCTTCAATGTGATAAAAATTTAGAAATAAGAGTTTAATATGATCACCAAATTTTGGCAAGTTGTTAGTATATAGCTATACCATGCATAAAAATAATAATGTTCCACTGCAGAATTAGTGTTTATTCACAAATTGAAAGAAAAAGGCATCATAAAATCCCATTAGCACATAGAAAAATTGCATCCTTTCTAATCTGAATTTATACTGTGCCAAATGTAAGCTATTCTTAATAAAATGGATTTTTTTGTTTGATTCAGACATTGGACAATTTTATTATTATTTGTTAAATAGATAAACAAGAAGTCATGTATATATCGCTGTACCCTTTTAACAGACTACTTACAGATTACATGCAAAGGTCTTGAATGGGTACCACTTTATCTTATATTTAGACACTGTAGTGGAGGATGGCTAAATATTAATAATACTTCAGAATATGGGGGGAAACATCAACATTTAAAGAAACATCCATCTATGCTTGTAAAGCCTTTAAGTGAAGTTAAATTTAAAGTCATCTCTTTTCCCAGGGCTATTTAGAATTTTTATTTTAGCTTTTTTGAACATGTTAACATAATTTTTTTAAAGAATTTAAAATCAATACAGTAACTCATTTGTATTAATAAATATTTCAGTATTATGGCTGTAGATAATTAAAAGCATTAAAATTTGTGCTATTAAACACACATTCTACATGTTTGTGTTTTCTAAAGTACTCAGAATATAAAAATTTTATAATTTGTTTTAAAAACATTGCACTAGAACTAGTAGACATTCTGGTAGGGAATACAGATATTCAAGGTTCTTCTTTATGCTTCCTCGCTCGTGTCTATTTTGTTTGTTTTTCTCCATGTTATATTTTTAATGGTTGGAGGAGTGGGGAGAACAGGCATAGTGGAGAGGGAGTAAAGAAGTGTGTATGAAGGGGGAGACTTCATTGTACAGAATGGTCATTAACTGTGATGCAAACGCCAATGTTTCCATGGAAACCTCTGTCCTCTACAGAATATACTAGAGCAATTTTTGAACCATTTGTCCATTTGATTAATTATGTCTTTGTGCCGAAGGCAGCTTGGCTTGATTGTCTCATCATGTATTAGAGAAGCTACTGCTCTAACAAATGGGCCTATTGTTTTGGACCTATTCATCTTGGTGCATCCCTGCGAGCTGATAGACATTTCAACAAAATAACTGTCCCTTAATGAGCTGCAGCCTGTCAGAACTGTTTAGGGCTTCATGTGAGGCGCAGACCATGGTCATGACAGCCTCAGTTATTATGGCAATGAGTAGGATGTCTATAAAAGAGTCTACATAAATACAATGGCCCTCGTTTTGATATCACATAGTTGCTTTCTTAATTGACACAGTGGTTAAACTGCTCAGCTGCTAACCAAAAGGTCAGAGGTTTGAACCCCTCAGCCACTCAGAGGGAGAAAAATATGAACATCTCCTATGAGGATCGACAGTCTTGGATACTGTATAAGGCACTTACACTCTGTCCTATGTAGACACTGAGTCTGAGCTGACTCCATGGCAGTGGGTCTGGGATGTGTATACACTATTGTTGTTAGTCTGTGAACAACAGATCTGAACCTTTCCTGTCTCAGGATGACCTCATCTCTGCCACCCTTGAGCTCATTGTTAATGTCACTATGTCAATTCATCTCATTTAGAGTCTTCACTTACTTTGCTGACCCTCTAATTTTCTGAGTATAATGTCCTCTTCCATAGACTGGCTCCCTTCTGGTAACATACCCCAAGAAGCATCAATGCCTTTGAGTTGTGGTTTTGGAGAAAAGTACTGAAGTCAAGAGAACAAACTAATATGTCTTGGAAAGAATACAGGCAGTATGTTCCTTAGAAGGAAAGATGGGTGCTTCTTAGAGGGAAAAATGAAGCTTCATCTCTGTGTGCAGTGTTAGTCAAAAGACATTCAGGAACCTGGTTGCCACAAAACCTATAGAATTTTCTTTAAAAAATCAAGAAGAGTCTAACATTTTTTAAAGACTGGTCTTGGTTTCCATTTTCTGAAAAATGCTGTTAATAAGCAGTTGGCCAATGAAAAGAAAACCAATATTTTTGTCAGATTCTGATGATATTTGTAAATAAATTTATTATTTTTGCCTAATAAATTAAAACTAATGATGTTCATCCTATTTATATACATAGATACATTTCTGAATATTAGACAAATGTCACATGTTTTTGTCTAGCACTCACAGCTTGTACGATTACTGTGTAGTAAGAAGCTACTCTAGTTTAAACATATAAACTATTTTAGTGCAAAGCAACCTGGGAGAGCCCAGCAGAAAGAGCTGTTGAATATTGAGATAATTTTGAAATACTGTGTCTAATTAAAATAGCCTTTAGCAGGAGGAACCTCTGGATGGATTGGGGATTTCACCCACCTTGCTAGCAAAGCTCCTTTATTAAGCACATAGAGCATTAACATCTGAAAAGCAAAGTTGTTGCTGTTGTTGTTGTTGTTGTTATGTGCCATGAGTCTTTGCGACTCATAGGGACCCTATGTACAACAGCCCTAAACCCTGCAAAGTAGGACCCCAAAACATTTATGGTCTGCTTCATTTACATTCCCATGTCCTACCAACCTGGACGAAAAGACTTCACCTAATTCCATTCCCCTTTTGTATCACCTGTTGAGCACTTCTTACTATGCAAATACCCTGAATACTCTGACAAGATGGAGACTTGAGATTGTTACCCATACCAAGTTTATCTTATCTAGGAAACCATATGAATGAGTACATCTTTTTTTAACACCTGGATGTAAATGGAACTTCAATAGTGTAACTTGTGTTAGCTGTTCTGCCCTTCTTCCATTCTTATCATTTTCCTTTTAAACAGCATGCCAGAATAAACTACCTTTTTTAACTTAGTAACTAAAGTGGTTACTGGTTTTTTGTTGTTCTTGGTTTTTGTTGTTGTGTTGTTGTTGTTGTTTTCTCCTACAACAGCACCACAAATTAGTGAGACCAGCTCGGGACAGGGCAGGGTTCAGAGCTGCTGTACATATTATGGGTGCTATGAAGGCAACCCCATGAAACAGGTACATAACAACAACAAACCACAGCACCTGTTGAATTGTTCTAAAGATGTAGCAATGTTACCTGAAAGTCAAAATATCTTTTGAAGGGATTGATATGCAACAATTAAGAGCTCTGGTGGTACAGTTCATGGCTGTTTTTTCTAATCAACAGGTCGGACGACTTTAGTAGTTTGAATCCACCAGCAGTTTTGAGGGAGAAAGAAGAGACTCTCCCTACCATGTGATTTACAGCTTCAGAAACACAATACAGAGTCACTGTGAGTCAGAATCACTTTGCTGGCTGTGAGTTTGTTTGGAGATTTCCAATAATAATAATATACTCCTCTGTCCACCCTACGTGTTCTGTAAAAAGAGAGGACATATTGACAATTTCAATGTCATATTTACTGAAAGCATTAGCAAATTCTCCCTTTTTACAGATGATTGCACTTGCTAAGAGGGTCATGTGCCAGTCACAGCTAGAGTTAGCATTCCTAAAACTAGTCCTTTGTCAAATATTAATTATGACACTCAAGGAAAGTTTCCTAAATATTTTCTCATTGTAGATATCAGTTTTCCTCCCTAAACTCTTCTGTCTCTAGAAGAGTCACAGAGCATCACAGGGTATGATAAAGGTTTTCATTATTTCTCTGTACAGGATCCATGATCAAATTGTGTCCCTGAAAATCACAGATGGTACTCACCACTCTGTAGCTACCAATGACCACAGTTAATCAGTTAATAACTAGGGATTAAATTTAATTCAGATTAATTTGTATTAGTAAAGAGTTTGTAAATCAATTGCTTTCATATTAATTTACATGTTGTCTAGACATGACATCATGTTGATTCTTTGTGCGGTTCAACTAATTACAGACTTTAAGGGTAACAGATGCAAACTTTTTGTTTAAAGCTTTCAAAATAAACCAAAGCTGTAGTGTAGTTCAGTCTGTTTTGCTTTGATTTGTTTTTCAAGTTTGAGACAACACTACATATTGAAGTCTGGAATGAAAATCATGTAACCTCCTTGACATACAAACACCTTCTGATAAAAATTAAAACAATATTTAATTGCTAGTAAATTCTAGTGTTACATGTTAAAGTTCCCCAAACTCCATCATCAATTAAGTAGTTGAAATGTTAAAATGATTGCTATTTACAAAATTTTTAGTTTGCATTTATCTCTGTTCCAATAAAAGCATATTTTGCTAAATGGAAAAACTACTGTCTGGAAAACATTTATTTAATTCTGATAATGCATGTAATTCTAATAACTTTTGAACTTCCCAAAGATTAACAGTTTTATTTTCCTAAAAACAGTTGGTAGTTATGCTTAAAATCAGAATTATTTAAAATAAGTAGGAAATGTTTCATTGTTTCTTATATTATCACTCTCTTGAGTTAAAAAATAGTTTCTGACCTTATATTCAGGTTGAGAAAACAGCACCTAAATGTGTTAATTTATTAATTTTTGAATTTTCTTTGAATTCAGAATCTACTAAAGACGTCCAACTTTACATTTATATATTGTTACTTTGTTTATATTTGAAATTTAAAGGACAAAATCTAATGAAATTATATTTTTTTTATTATTATGATGATGATGATGAATGTTCTCATCACAATCCATGTTCCAGATATCTAGGTTCTTTAAATCAGTGTCATTTATACCGTGCAAATTTTATCGCCCTTTTTTGTTCCCTCTTCAAAAAAAATCGCATTCTTTATGTGCATATAAGAAAGTCATTGCAGAAAGGAAAATGATGATGCTCTGTCAAAGTGATTCATCACCCTGTATTCTTGGCTGGATGAAGAACAATGAAATGCCAAGGCAATGCTACAACTTTGGCAATATATATGTAATGTTACACTAAAAGTAGGACATTATTTTTACTCTTCTAAATCACTTCATTTTCTTCTGCAAGCTATATGAACTAGTTCCTCGGCTAGTCAAAAGCTGGAAATTTTAATCTTCTTGACGCTATCTGTAAATGTTTGCAAGTATTAAGATAAGACACAAACTATGTATCTGTATACCACAGATAACATCTACTCTTGAAACTCTTTTACCTTTGTCCTAGAAGAAATTTTAAATTGAGAAATCTTTTATGAAGCTACAGTTTTATAATATTTCTTTTAAAAGTTGAAATAAATTAAAATTTCAATTTTAAAGGAACAGAAAATTTGTAAATATAGTACAACGAAATTCTCCATTTATCAAGATACATTTTTTATTTGCTTATTTTCTCATTCTTTCTCACACTTTCTCCTATACTTTTCTCTGTCCATATGTTGTTGTTATGTGCTGTTGAGTCATTTGCAATACATAGCAACCCCATGCACAATAGCCTTGAACCCAGCTCTATTCTATGGTAACATTTTTTTTCTCTGACACACCTACTCTCATTATCCCAGTCAGTGAATCAATCCATTTCATGGAAGGTCTTCCTCTCTTGCGCTGCCCTTCCGAGCAATGATGTCCTTGTCCAAGAATTGGTCCCTCCTTACAATATGCCCAAAGTATGTCACATGAAGCCTCAGAATCCTTGCCTTTAAGAAGCACCCTCGGCTTTACCCTCACTAGGATGAACCTGTTTGTTCTGGCAATTCATGGTATATTCAATACTCTTTTACAGAACCACAGCTCAAAGACATCAATTCCCTACCAACCTTATTCATTGTCCAGCTTTCTGACACACTTCAAGTAATTGTAAATACCATGACCTGGATGAGGCTACCTTCGTTTCCAGACTGACATCGTTGCTCTTCAGTACTTTAGAGAGCTCCCTGGTAGCTGACTTTCCCAATACAATTTATGTTTTGATTTCCTGACTGCCATATCAACCAAGACTGCTGATTGTGGAGATAAGCAAATGAAAGCTGCTAGCAATCTCAATCTCTTCACCTTCTATCATAATACTGTCAATCGGCCCAGTGATGAGAAACTTTGTTTTCTTTATGTTGAGCTTCAATCTATATTGAAGGTTGCAGTCCTTGAACTTCTGCCGCAAGTGCTTCAGGTCCAGCCCGGTTTCAGTAAGCAAGGTTGTGTCACCTGCATAACTCAGGTTGTTGATGTCCATATACACATATGCAAATATACATCATATGCATATAAATAGATTATCAAGATAACAAAAATGGTTTGCAATCAATTTATGACCAAAATATTGATGATTTGAACTGATTCATTGGTACCAGAGAGGAAAAGCCAGGCAAGCTGCTTCTCTTGAGTTTATAACCATTATTATGGTAGAGTTACCTAAAGACAAGTATGATATACTCAGAAAGGCCTCAACTTCATTACTTGCCAAAGGTGCTATTTTTCAATCCATATGCCTCTGGTCAATAGATATCAAATAACAGAGGAGGTTTATAAATGCTACTTACGAATATGTTCTAATCACAGCATTAATCCAAACTGCCGCCTAGATGCAAATGTGCAATGAGGAAAAAAGTTGACATTACAGCCTTGTTTCAAAATTAGGTGAAATCTTTGAATCTCATCATTAAATATAGTTCTAGCTCGAGCTATGATTTATTGTTTCTTTAGATCAAATTAAGAAAGTTCTTTTCTTTTCCGTATTTCTTTTGGAGAGTTCTTAATTTGTAATTGGAGTTCAGTTTTGTTGAATGCTTTTTTTTTTTGCTTCAAATTATGTGACTTTTCTTCTTTACATATTAACACGATGGACTGCACTAAGTTTCAAATAATTACTTCCCTGGAATAAGTAAGACATGGTCCTGATATG
>NW_006399858.1:12000705-12017712 GCF_000299155.1 Elephantulus edwardii
TGACATACTTTGGGCATGTTGCGAGGAGGGACAGGTCCTTGGAGAGGGACATCATGCTTGGGAGGGTGGAAGGACAGTGCAAGAGGGGAAGACCCTCTATGAGATGGATTGATTCAGTGATTGGGGTAATGGGGATGGGTGTGTCAGAGGCAGTGCAATTGGCACATGATAGAGCAGGGTTTAGGGCTGTTGTACACAGGGTCACTATGAGTCTCAAAAGACTCGACGGCACAGAACAACAACCACCACATATTTCAAATGATATAAAACTAGTATATATTGTTATTGATTTGTTTCTCAAGTCGGAACTGACCGCCCCCTCACCCCTAGTGAGTTTTCAGAGTCAGTAATTCACTAAGGAGGAGATTGCCCATCGTCCTACAGAATATATATATCCAAGAGTTGGATAATGACTAAGGATGACAGAAGAGGAACTGATATCTTTTCATTGTGATGCTGAAGAAGAGTATTGAACATACTTGACCCATCTTGTGACATCCTCACATCTCTGCCACGTTCAAACCCATAGCTGCATTCACTTTGTCAGTCCACCTTATTGCAAGGCAATTTCTTTAATAGCTATGAGACTTTTCCTCTATTTATTTTTCACCGGATGAGTTGTTCTAGTTTATGTTTTTTGAGGAATTGGTCCACATTTTATAAGTTTTCAAAGTAATATCATTATTCATTGTATATCCCAGTATCCACTCATAACTATAGAGTCCATAGTATATACTATCCATATGTGATATAAATTTACTATTATCTTTGTGTTAATAGAGGTTTGTCAATAAGGAAACAACTCTCTATTTTACCTCTTTCCTTCCACCATTTTTCTGTTGTTCATCTGTTGGCCTCTTTATTCATTTGTTGTTCATAATATCATTCAGTTTATTTTGCTATTCTATTTATAGATGCTTGACGTGGGATCATTGTGTTGAGAAATCTGCTCTTTTATAATATAAGTGTTAGTAGTGTTAATTTCATTCTAACTACTGTTTTAACTATGACCCGTAAATTTTTACATTTTCCTATTTGTTCATTTTAAGAATTTTTTTGCATTTCTTTTGAGATTTTTTTTAAATCCAGTGATTATGTAAATGTGTGTTATTTTACTTCCTAATGTTTGGATTTTTTTTCTTTTATTACTTTTTAGTTTGTATATATTTTGCTCAGCTTCCTGCTTTCAGCCAAGATCCATCTAGCATTAGCTACAATGCCGCTAGTACCATGGCCCCTTCTAAACCCAGCCTGCACTTCTGGCAGTTCTCTGTCAATGTGCTAGTCATTTTAGATCATCTTCAGCAGAATCTTGCTTGCATATGATATCAGTTCTATTTGATAATTTCTGCACTCTGTTGAATCACCTTTCTTTGGAATGGGAACAAATAGAGATTTCTTCCAGTCAGTTGGCCAAGTGGTTATCCTCCAGATTTCTTGACACAACTTGGTGAGCTCATGTAGGGCAGCATCTACTAGTTGAAACACATTAATTGCTATACCATCAATTCCTGTGGCCTTATTTTTTTCTTGATTCCTTCAAAGCACCTTAAACTTCTTCCTTCACCACCATAGGCTCTTGCTCATATGTTGTTTCATTAAATTCTTCTGTGTCTGCCAATTTCTTTTGAAATAATGACTCTGTATACTCTTTCCATCTTCTTTTAATACTTCCTGGATCATTTATTATTCTACCCAAAGAATCCTTAAGTATAACAACTTGAGGTTTGAATCTGTTCCTGTTCCTCAGCTCCTTGAGCTTAAGAAGTGCTGAACAAGTTCAACCCTCTCTATCTGTGTTTCATTGATTATACAAAGACATTTGACTGTATGGATCACAACAAACTGTGGCTGACTCTGAGAATGAGAATCCCAGAACAATTGTTTGTGCTAATGCAAAACCTATACTTGGACCAGGAGGCAGTTGTCAGAACAGGGCAAGGGAATACTGCATGGTTCAAAATTGGGAAGGGTGTACACCAGAGATGTGTCTTATCTCCATACATTTTCAACTTATATGCAGAACAGATTATCCAGGAGGCTGAGCTCTATAAGGAAAAGTGTGGCATCAGTATTGGAGAAAGATTTATCAACAATCTGTATTATGCAGATGACACAACCCTGCTTGCTGAAACTGAGGAGGACCTGAAGTGCTTGTTGCAAAAGGTCAAGGACTGCAGCCTTCAATATGGATTGAGGCTCAATATCAAGAAAACAAAGATTTTCACCACTGGGCCAATTGGCACCCTCAGGATGGATGGTGAAGAGATTGAGATTGTTCACAACTTTAGTTTGCTTGGCTCCACAGTCAACATTCTTGGCACCAGCAGCCAAGAAATTAAAAGATGAATTGGGATGGGAAAGTCTGTTGTTAGGGACCTCTCCAAAATACTGAAGAGCAGTTGTGCACGCTGAAGACTAAGGTGTGCGTAATACAGGCCATGGTCTTTGCAATCACTTTCTATGCATCAGAAAGCTGAACAATGGCTAGGGAGGATAGAAGGAGAATAGATGCCTTTGAGCTGTGGTATTGGAGAAAAGTATTGAACAAACCGTGGACTTCTAAGAAAATAAACAGAATTGTTCTGTAGAGGGTTAAACCAGTCTGCTCCTTGGAGGCAAGGATTCTGAAGCTTTGTCTGACATACTTTGGACATGTTGCCAGGAGGGACCAATTCTTGCAAAAGGATGTCATGTCTGAGAGGGTGGAGGCATAGTGCAGGAGAGGAAGACCCTCTATGAGGTGAATTGATTCAGTGACTGAGGTAATCAGGATAGGTGTGTCAGAGACAGTGAGATTGGTACAGGACAGATCAGGGTTTGGGGCCGTTGTACGTAGGGTTGCTATGAGTTGTAGGCGACTTGACAGCATATAACAACAAAAATAATATTTTGCTCAGAAAATGTAATTGTGGATTTTCTTTCAATATGACTTTACTAGCCATAGTTTGAATTTGTCATGAAGATGGGCAGGAATATTAGGGCATATTAGTCTATCCACAAGAGGATTTTTTATCTACAGTCCACAAGAGAATTGATTAGTCTCATCAATTGACAAGAATATTTACTAGTCTAGCAAATAAATCCAATAATCCAACAGGAGGAGAAATAGACCTCACCACTACAGGCAAATAAAAGATGAAACTTTACTACCAGGATAAGAACAAGCAAAAGTACCTACAAGATTAACAGCCATAGCAGCCACAGTAGGCAGCATGAGACAGGACCTTGGGACGGCTACAACGTTAGAAACAGAAACAAGAGCCTTTGCTCAAGATTGTAGAACAACTAGGGGTGAGAATGGGGCCCAATTTTGGCAGGACTGAGAGCTTTTTAAAACTGGTCTAAACCTGTGGTGCTTAAAGTTGAGGTCTCTGCGTATACATTTCTGAAAATGTCCTGGCTGTATTCTGCCACTAACCTGGATTATAACATGTGATTTTCCCAATATAGTTTTGTATGGTCTGTAAGCTATTACATCAGCTTTTGGACCCAGTAAAGCAGTAAGATTGGTGTTGAGATGAGTAAAAAGTTGCCCAGGAGCTTGGGGAACATGCTTGATCTCAAGAGAATTGGTTTTGTTATTATTATTGATGATATTGATGATGCTGTTGATGAAGACACGTCTCTTTTGTGAATTTGGTAAAGGTCAGATATGGACCTTAATTTTTTGCAGTAGTTTATGTCACCTCAAATCTTATAAATTTCTTGTGGCTTTTATGATCTATAATATGATTTTCTTTGGTACATATTTAATGACATTTAAGGGAATGCATATTTTAGTGGTGATTTTCATTTCACTTCATTACTGGCTGTTGCTTTTGTTATGTGCCATCAAGTCACCTGTGACTCATAGTGACCCTATGTCCAACAGCCCTAAACCCTGCCCTATCCTGTGTGAATCTTATTGTCTCCGGCACAGCTACCTCCATGACCCCAGTAACTGAATTAATCGATCTCATTGAGGGTCTTCCTCTCCTGTGCTGTCTCTCCAGCTTCCCAAGCATGACGTCCCTCTCCAAGGACTCATCACTCCTTGCAACATGTCTAAGTATATCAGGCGAAGCTTCGGAATCCTTGACTCCAAGGAGCAGCCTGGTTTAACCCTCTGCGGGATGAATACGTCTGTTCTCTTAGCAGTGCATGATATATTCACTACTCTTCTCCAACATCGTATCTCAAAGGCATCAATTCTCCTTCTATCATCCCTATTCATTGTTCAGCTCTCTGATGCATAACAAGTGATTTCAAAGACCATGGCCTGTATCAGGTGCACCTTGGCCTGCAGACTGATATTATTGATCTTCAGTACTTTGGAGAGGTTTCTAACAGCAGGTCCAATGCAATATGTCTTTTACTGGCTTTTAGTTTTATTATATTGTAATTTCAGAAGACAATCCTTTGCATTTTTGAACTTTATTTTATGATATGCTTCAATGGCTGTTTCTTTTTTTTCTTTTTTTTTTACTTTATTATTTTTGTGTGAGTGTACCGTCAAATCAGATCTGACTGGTACAGAAGGAGATTGTCCCTCCTTCCCCGGCAGAGCATCTGGTGGATTCGAACCATACGTCTCTGGGATTGTAGTTGCAGCTCCTTGCCACTAGGCCACCAGAGCTCCCCTAACAACTGTTTCATAGGTACTCAAAAAATTACTTTCTCCTGATGTTGAGTGAATGTCTTTATCAATTGTTGTCAGGTACTGTTGAGTTGGAGCCAACTCATGGCTAATTCTTTGGCAGGTTTACAGAAACAGTTAATTGCATGTGAGGACATTAACCATCTTTCTCTTGCAGAGCAGCTAGTGAATTTGAAACCCAATATCAATTCTGGTGGATGGACCAAAAGTCTGAACTGACAAACAGCTTACTCTTCAGTAGGTTTTCACTCTTAGAAAATCTTATGGGAGAAAGAAGATTGTCCATTTGTCTCTCATGAAGCAACTAATAAATTCTAACCATGTGTTGCTGAAATGGCCATACAATCACTTACTACATGGACAAAAGAATTCCCTTCAATACATACTGGATTCTTTTTATTAATGATATTGTTTACTTTATATAACCGTAACATATAATATGTTGCAGATTTTTATCTAGTTGCTTATCCTTCTCTTGGTTGAGAAAGGAAGGCTATGTTTCCAACCAAATGATTAATTAATCATTTTTTTACCTTTTAGTTCAATCAGAATTATTTACTCTATATTTATACTCTATATAATTATCTATATATAATTGCAACTCTACATTTTGGTTAATACAGTTAATATTTCTGTCTTTTTGTTGAAGTGACTATCATCATAACATGTACCTCTTTTACTCTGGTTATTTTCTTTGCTTTAAAGTCCATTTTATCTAATTTTTAAAAGTCACTAACTTTCTTGAACTAATGTTTGGGTGAAACATTATGTTATCTATTTCATTATACCGGTGAAATAATTTGTTCAAGACTTCTAATATAATTTTCATCAAGTTTCTAAAAAGAAAGCCTTATTGCCTTTGTGTTTGTTTCCCCATTTAAAACATAACAGCCTTAAATATCCATTTATATTAAGAAGTATTTCAGATAGCATTATATTTATTTTTTTCTTTTAAACATCAATCACAAGTTAGAAAATACAAAAGGAAAAATGTTGCATTTGCCTGTATTTTTGCTTACTATAAGCTTTCTGACATTGTAAATTTCTAAGATGGATAATCTCTTCTTATGTGATTTACTGCCTCTGAAAACCCACTGGAGGGTTAGCTATGAGTGGGTACTTATTCAATGGCACATAATAACGATATTTATATGAACAGAAGCTCCGATAGTATAGCCTGTTGTTGCTAAGTCAAACGGTCCACCTCAGTAGTGGCTGGAATCCATCCTATACTCCTTCCATTTAATTTTTTGTTATTGTTGTTGTTGTTGTTGTTGGCAATGGATTAAAAAATAACTCATAGCTGACACTCTGTCAGGATTCTAGAGGCAGTAAATCACTTGAGAAGGTTGCCTTTCTTTCTCTCACTTCTGAAACCCAATAGGATGGTAAGTTGGATTGGTTTCCACTTAAAGGTAATGAGTATCACTTATTTTCTGCTCAAAGAGTTTCTTTTGGCTAATATTTTTAAGTTTAGCTTTCTTTAATATACCTTTTACAACTCTTGTTTTTGTTTGCTATAGAGTTAGAACCAACTCACAGCTGACCCTTTAGCGGTTTTTCAGTCAGTAAACTGCAAGAGAAGAGACTGTCCATCCTTCTCCAGAGCAGCTGGTGTATTTACACTGCATGCCCACAATGACAAAAACTGCTTATTCTATTTTCAAAGATTGCCATTGTGTGTGTGTGGTGTGTTCACACACATGCTCGATCATTTAATCTATTGTTTTTGTGTGGTTAGAATAATTTTTGTTATCCTTTTTATCTAGTTCAGTGATTCTTAACTTTTACTATACAGTAGCCTAACTCTGTAACTTGTTAGATTTTTGATGTTTTAATAGGATAAAAATGTTATTAATATGAACTAGATTTTGTTGTTTCTTGGATCCCAGTGAATTACTTGTGACATCAGTGACAATGGCTTTTTAGATATATAATGATGAGTCATACTTAAATTTATTATGTCATTGTGTACCACCAAGTCGACAGTGACTGACAGCTGATCCTCTGGTGGGTTTTCAGAGGCACTGAATCACATGGAAGGAGAGTTCCCAGCCTTATCCTACAGAGCAGCTGGCGGATTCGAACCGTGTGCCTTCAGCTTCTTGCCCCTAGGCCATCAGTGCTCCCTAAATGTCTTATATTAGTCTAATAATCTCTAATCTCAGTAATTTACAACTGCAAACTCCCTTCTTTCTTTCCAAAATCTTCTTTCTTACTTATATCTCTCAGCTTTTTAATTCTTCTTGGTAAAATTGTGTGTCAGGTTCAGGTTTTCTCATTCTGGACTTTGTTACGTTCCGCCTATCTTCTTATTTTGCCACTAAGTAAAGAACTAACCTCTCACAGTGTGTGTTACTCTTTTATGGTAAAAAAATAGAAAAGAAACTGAGTCACAAATAGTATTCTATCCTTTTTACTACGATTGTATGGACTAAAGTCAAGTCTCTAGTCAGTAAGGTGAAGAGATAAACTTCTTTTACTGAAAGCAGACACATCTTATGACAAAATGTATGTGCTCATTGCTATTGAGCTGGAATTGACTCACAGATGATACGTCAGAGGGTTTCAAAGGCTGTATTGCAAGGGAGAGGACTGTCCATCTTTCTCCCATAGAACAGTTGGTGGGTTCAAACCACCACCCTTTAGGTTGGGAGCATAAATCTTTGCTAGGACAGCAGAGCTCCCTTATGAGAAAGTATATGCCTTTTTAATCTACTCTTAAATGATGTAGTGAACGAATTGAAAATTATACACTATATAAAGTAAAAATTTGCAAACTCTTGATTAATTAGGAGCCCCCCCCTCAATTTGGTTTAACAAATATTCTGAAAGGTAAAATGTTTTAAGACAGTTTCTGGTAAATATGGAAACATTATCTATACATATGATTGTTCTGTATATTAAAATATTTTTCACACATGCTTTAAAAGAATATACTGAATTAAAATAATGTACCAAGTAGGTCATATGACACTTTTATCACTTATCACCTTAATTTCTTTTATGTATAAAAGTTAACTTCAGGCCAGTTTTTTTTCCCTCCAGCCTACTAATGCTTTACTTTATATCCCTAAATATCCATTATAAAATAGGTACATCTGTAGAGACAGAGATATCCCTGGAGATGTCTAAATACCCCATTGTCTCATGAAATTTTGTATTAAGGCCAGACACAGAATAATTCATAGAGTGATAGCAAAGGGGGAAAAGGAGTTTTAGGCAGCTGGAGTGAGAGGAAAAATTAGATAGAAAATGTTCTCTACTGGGAACTATTTTAAGTAAAGAATCTGGGGCAAAATTTTTACATAGTCTCTTCTTTCTAAATGGGTGAATTGATTCTTTTCCCTGCAAATTCAACTCTGAGCTCATATGAGTTCCACAGAAAGCATTCAAGCATAAGGGAAGTTTTATAGGACTGTAAGATCTAAGTTAGATAGTTTATATTGCTTACCTTTGTTTAATTACCTATCTTGCTATGTGCTGATACTTCAATGCAGATAATACCAATGGCTTAGCAAAATACACAATCAATTCAAACTGCCAAATTAAGTGTTCCTGAATACTTTCTAAACTTTAAGCACTATATACTGTAGTTAAAAACAACACAGGTATAATCTGAACCCACTATTCCTCATGAAACACATCCTTCCAGAAAGTCTCCTCTTTGAGTAATACCAGTGCCAGCGATGATGAAATAATATTGTTCACTTCCTACACTGACAAAGAACTTCCTTATATTGAAATTTTAGTGTCACTAATTTCTACTAAATAACAGTTTCTCCCACTTATAACAATAATTAAAAAACCAAAACCCTAGGAGGTAATCAATAGCTAGTACAAAGATGATCCTTGAAAAAGTAATAATTCATTTAATGGACTATTCAATTAATCTAATAGAAAAAGTGAGCCCAATGCCTTAATAGCTAAAATGTGAGTCAATAAATTGTGATTGCAAGTTAAGAGATACAAAATGTCACTAATCTTAAAGTTGATATTAGTTACTGTAAAAAGAGCAAGGGACATGTGTGGAAAGCCACAGCTGACCTTTAACAAAAGGAAACTGTCTGTGTCAACAGCATCAGTAACACAAAACCAAGCACATGCTCCCATACCTCTTTTTACTTATCTCAACATCAATATTAGTGCTTTAGTGAGTCTCATAGCAAGAGGCTGCAGACCATACAGAACCATATTGTGGAAGTCAATAAGTCATAATCCAGATTAATTAGAGAATACAGTCGAAATAACTCCTGAAATGTACACAGAGTTAGTTTAGTCCAGAGCCTACTGGCTCCAGGTCATTGTTCCCAAGTTGTCAGTGCTGCCAGTATTAGCTCTACCTCACCTCCAGGTCTCATCTCTCATCAAATTTCCAGTTGGCCATAAGTGTTGCTGCCATGGGTGCTGCTCCAGTGGGTGTAGTTGTAACAAGAAGGCCAACCTACATGCACTTCAGTGTCACCAGAAGATATATCTCTGCAGCTAGAGGTATTCAATTTTTTAGCAAGACTAGCTAGTCATCTTGTGGTCAATCACTTTGTAAAAAGGTAGATAGCCAATCCCATTATGGATAGGCCCCGTTTTCATATGCCAACCCTCCACATAACATTCTCTCTCCTTAATACAATAATTACTTCAGTATAAAACAGTAATCTTTTGGCTATGAAAGACAATTTTGCATGATAAGCTTTAGAGGCTGAGTTATTAATTAATCATCTTTGTTTCATGATGACTTTTTTGTATAACTTTTTTCTGTGTCTTCAGTATGGAATTAGAATACTGTGACTTGGATCAGGTCCAAGATCTTATAGACCTTGCTCCTTAAACTAACATCCTTAGTCTTCAGCATTTTAAAGAGTTATTGACAACGTATTTACCGTATGCAGCACAGTTTTTAATTTCCTAACTGCTATTACTATGGGTATTATGGAACCAAGTAAAATTAAAGTATTGAAACTTCAGCCTTTTCTCCATCTGTCAGATGTTACCTATTGGTCCAGTTGTGAAGATTTATATTTTCTTGATGTTGAGGTGTGTAAATTAAAGATTCTTTCCTTTTCTCCATGAAATATATGAAATGTATGAAGCCTAAATATTTGAAAAGTAGATTTGAAAGACTTCAAATCTTAGCTGAAATTCTATCAAGTATTTTGAATTGTATATGTGAAAATTGGACAATCAATATGAAAGAATAATTTGGATTGTGGTGTTGTAAAAAGTATCGAAAATCCCATGCACTTCCAAATGAACAAAGAAACTTGTCTTGTAGGAAATACAACCATTGTACTTCTTATGGTCAAAAATAGTGAAAGACATCAGACTAGAAAAAGGGAAGTGAGTCAGAGAAAGAAAGGAAGACCTTCAACAAGATAGACACAGTAACTACAGTGATGAGCTGGAGCATAGATGAGATTATGAGAATTGCACAGGGTAAAGCAGGGCTTTAGTTTATTTCTCATGAGGTCACCATGAGTCATAGTCAAATCTGTGGCAGCTAACAACAAGAAGAAGATACATGAATAGAAATTAAAGATAAAGAAATAAATACAGTACCACATAGGTTACATGAAAGGAAGAAGTCAGAAATAAATTTGATGCAGGCTGAGAATTTAGGTTTTAATTCAAATAGAATTATGATGTTATTTACAGGAAGACCCAGATTAGGAGAATAACACCTGTAAATTCTCATAAATGTTTTCTGAAAATCAGAAGTCATTTCCTATTGCCTTCTTATTAGTTTGGAAAATATCATATATAATAAAAGTAATATTAAATTAAAATAATCTCTGAAGTGTTACTAAAATTTTAAAAGAGGAATGACTCCTAAGTAGGGCTTTATTTGTATCTTATATGATGATAAATGTCACATATTTATTTATTTAAACATAACCACTTATTCCAATGAAGTCATTTTTATAATTGGACTTTTTTTCCTCCACTGTAGAATTGTAATCTATACAGCATCAGAGACTATATATCACTTGAAAATTAAAAAAAAATTTTAAATTAGACAAACATGTTATAACATCAGTTTTATAAAGTATTACAGAATAATGTTGTCGATTTAAATACTGAGGTGTCTCTGATCAAAATCATGGTCTCTTCAATGACTTTCTATCATCTGAAAGGTGGAAAGCGAATAAAGAATGACAGAAGGAAAACTGATTTCTTTAAATTGTCGTGTTGGAGAACAGTACTGAATACCCCTTTAAATGACAAAAGAATAAAGAAACCTATCTTGGAGGAAGTGCAATTAATATGCTCCTTAGAGGCAAGAATGGTGAAACTTTGTCTCGCATGTTTTGGATGTTGTGAGGAAGGGCTAGTACATGACAAAGGACATTCACTGCTGAGAAAGGTGGAGGGTGAGAGAAAGAGAGGAATATACACAACAAGATAACGTGACAAAGTGACTATAACAATGGTCTCAAGTATATCAGAGATTGTGAGGATGGTACAGTATAGACCAAGGTTTAGATCTGTTGTTCATAGGTTTGTTATGAGTCATGGATGACTTGATGGTATCTAATAATAACAACATAAAAATATAAGTATCTTACGGGGGGGGGAAGTAATCAATTATTTTCCCGTTATCAATATTTTCCTTTTGCTAGTTAAATAAAATTTTGTTTTTATTACTGAATTGGAAATGATTATTTAATTCTTCCTATAATATTTAGATATGTTTCAAGAAGAGTTTAAAATAAGGCAATGTGAAGTGTAAAGCTAAGATATAGTCTCATTAAATTGCAGCTTAAAAATGCTACCACTAAAAGGGGAAAAATATTTTGGGATTTCTCTATCAGAATTTCTTATAGTGCCTACACATTCTAAAATCATACTATAATTAAACATTCTCTGGTTTTATTTGTGTTAATTTAATACTTCTGTTTCTAAACTCATGTTTGATTGTGATATATTGTCCTATTGGTTAAAATAAACAAACTATTAAAATGTATGTTTCTTCTTACAATTTAAATAAAAGTTAATTAAAGAAAATCCAAAAGTAATCATAATAATCACAAGGCAAATCTCCCTGCCGCAGTTCTGCTATAACAGGAATATCACAAGGGGGTGGCTTTAACAAATATAATTTTTTTTTCACTAACAGGAGTCTAGAAATCTGAATCCAAGCTGCAGACTTCAGGAGAAGGGTTTGTCCCTCTGTTTGCTGTGGAAGAAGGTAACTTTTCCTTGGTGCTTTGGCAATCTTGACGTGGTGCAGCATTTATCCTCCCCCGTGTCTGCTTACCTGCTTGTTTAATTTACTTATATTTTAAAATAAGAGAACTCTGGGGGCCTATTAATCTTGGGATATATGTTTCTGAAAATCTGCTGGAGGGTCAGTTATGAGTCAGTTCCCTACTAAGCAGCATATAACAAACGACAACAACAAAAGTATCAAGTAAGGTGCTCTGGTGATGTAATTTGTAGCTTGTTGAATTTCTAACCAAAGAGCTAAGTGATGCTAATGCTTCAGAATCACCAGTAGCTCTATAGAAGAAAGATGAGAAGTCTTCTTAATATTTATAGACTCAAAAACACAATGGAGTCATACTATGAGTTGGAATCTACCTGATAGCAGTGAGTGATATTTTTAAAAATACTGCTTTAAGATACACCTTACATTAATATGGCTTCATAAGGGCAATCTTCTCCTGTGTGATTAAACGGCTCTGAGAACCCATCAGAGGGTCAGTTATGGGTCAGTTCTGACTTGAAGATAAGCAACAACAACTATAAATATGCCAAAGAAAACCTATTCCCAAATGGAATTACAACCACAAGTAAAGATGTTAGTAATTACAAAACAGTTTTTGAGAAATATTATACATAATACATACTACAAATAAAGTTTCTATAACTTTAAATTTCAAAGGAAAGGTTGTGGTGTAGCTATTTTCTAATATGTGATCATAATGACTTCTGAGTAAAATTTCTGAGTATTCTTTTTGTTAACAACTATGCAGACTGCTCATTTGACATTCAGGTAAAAAGACAACATAATATGTACTAACCCTGGTTTATCACTCTAGGTCAGCTTATAAAAGTTACTTTTAAATGGAGTAGTAAAGAAGACTCATTTGAATGAAAATGAATTACCCATTTATTGTGAAAATATATAGTTGCAGTATCTTAGAATCTTCCAAATAATAAACAAGAGCATCTGGCAAGCAGACATGTGTTAAAAACCTAGCCAAGACTGTATTTTTTTAAACTTAAGTCATCACTTTATACTCTCCAGTTTTAAAAGTTTAATTTGTTTGCAGAGCAATGAAAGGATGAGGATAATTCTTTATCAGGTGGGACAGAGCCTGTCATAGGAGAACATAAGAATGCATAGGCTAAACTACATTGAATGAATGAGGTGAACTTGCCCAGATGCCTAGGAATAACTTAACCTTTTGTTTTCTGGCCTGGGCTTTGGGAAAGAAGTTAATGATAAGAAGAGAGGTTTAGAAACAGAGTAGGGACTTACCGATATGCCAGAGAATTAAAAATGATCAGAAAGAAGCAGGTACTGGCATTTCAGTGCCATTTTATATTTCAACTAGCGATGTATAAGTGTTCGTCTCAGTCTTTAAGTCCAGTAACTTCATTTGATTAAAATTTTACTATCCTGTTCTATTACAAGCTTATCGTTGAGAAGATTGAGATGAGATGCAGAGACAAGAACTTGTTTTTCCAAGACCATGTAATTAAAGTACAGTATAGTTGTTTTTCTCCATAGATCACCAAGCAGTATTTAATCTGACCTGATAGTTAATTCATGATAACCCAATATTTTTTAATGAGAAAAGATAATTCTATCACGAAATATTTTATTTTTGTTGTGGCTTGAATAAAAACGAGGCCACCAGCTGCTCCACCAGAAAAGAACGGGCAATTTCCTCCAGTGTGATTAAATGCCTCTGAAACCCACTGGTGGGTCAGATATGGATGGGTTGATTCCAACTCTATGGTACACAACAACAGCAGCATTGGTTTCTTAATCAATTATTCTTACTATTAGTTAAAATAACCACAAGGTCAGACCATCCATTCATTCTAGATTGCCTTTCCAATCATCTTATTGAATGTCTGGAATTTCAAAACCCTTGAAAATTACCTTCTCTAGCCCCTGTTGTGGGGGCAAAGTCTGTAACTACCTTAACCAGTGAGTGACACACGATCTTGCAAATCATCATCAGCTATGGGACCAGTATAAAAGAGAGAGCTTTCTACATTGTGAGTACCCTGGTGACAGTGGTGGAGAGAGGGTGGATACTTTGGCACAGCTGTAAAGAGACTGTGGCACTGCTTTGAAAAGACTGTGGTAAGATGTAACCTGAGGAACTGCATTTATGCTATTTATGCTAGTTAAAAGTTTTACTTGCCAAAAATTGAAGGAAAAGCTGACTTATAACTGCTCTGAGATAAAGTTTGCTGGTGAAAACCAGAGGCTTCTTGCATTTGTGCTGCTGAATTGAGCCTGGACTGTCACTAATAGAGGAACTATATCTTGTTTACCTGGCTCGAGCTGCTGGACTCAACATGGACTTGAATTGGGTGATATTCTCTGTTTCTTCTACTCTCCAGCATACTTATTTCCCTAATAAACACTATAGCTGTGAGTAAAGCCAGCAAAGAATATTGGACCTGAATGATTGATTGGTAGAAAGAGGGGCAGGAACATGGGTGGTGGCATGTTTGAGCAGCTGTTTACCGCTATGGATATTATTGATGGGATAGTTCCCCTGTATGAAGTGGGTAGAAGTCAGACTTGTCCCCTCTCTCATTGCATCAGCTCCTTTTACAGTGTCAATTGTCTTTTTATTAATGTTGTATTTAAATTTCCCTCCTTGCTGATCAAACAAGAATGATTCTATTTGTATGTAAACCTTTCTTTATCCTTTTATAATAGTTTTCTGATATGATGTTTGCCTGTTAGCTACTGTCTTATTTCACTCAGCATAAGTATCTTGTAGATTAATCCATGTTATGCAAGATTTTGTAAATTCTTTGTTATTTTTTAGTATTTCATAATACTTCATTTGGTGAACGTATGATTATTTATATATTATACATTGGTGGACTACTGAGTAGTTTTGAACTCTGCTATCATGAATAATGCTACAATGAACATCAGATGTAGTTCTGTTTGGATTTGTAGCTTCTCTTATTTCTTTAGGATATATACTTTATTAGTGAGATTGTTGCATCCATTGGTACCTTTATTTTCTGTTTTTTATGGAATCTTGAAATGACTTTCAATATTTGCTGCACCATTTTACATTCCCACCATCAGTGTATATGAAATCCAATCTCTGTACTCCCACACTAGCAATTGTTGTTTACTGTCATATTGAGTTTGCTATTGTTTCTGAGAAGAGATAATATCTTCTTTTTTTATTTTAATTTAATACCTAAAGATATTAAGCAGTTTTTCATGTGTTCATTGACATCAGAATTCTTTGGTGAAATTTCTTACATATCTTCCCTGAATTTTGTAATTGAGTTATTGCTATTTCTAGTTGAGAATGGAGCTTTCTATAAATTTTGGAGCTAAATGAATAGTTAGTTATGTGCTGCCAAATATTTTTTCCCCAATCTCAACTTTCTCTTTTTAGTATTTTTGAGAAATTTCCGATGCACATAAGGATTTACTTTAAAGATTGTGCATTTTATTTTTTATTTATACCACAGATTAAGCTCCTAAATTTATCCTAAGATTTTCTTTGATGATCTTTATATTTTTATTTTTCACACCTAGTTCCTTAATTAATTGAGCTAATTTTTGTGTTTGATGTGAGGTATAGATCTTGTTTCCATTTTCTGCAAATAGATACCCAACACCAATAACACTGTTAAAAAAGTTGTCTTTTCCCCACTTAATGTATTTCATTTCCTTGTCCAAGATAAAATATGTGGATGTATTTACTTATGAATTCTCAATTCTATGTCATTGGTCTATATATTTTTTGTTGTAAGAGTGCCATACTATTTTGACTTATATGCTCATATTATAGTTTTTAGATCAAGAAGTATAAGGCATTCTAATTTGTTGTTCCTTTTCAGTAGTGTGTTGATTACCTAGGGGTGTCCTTGTTCACATAAAGTTAGTGTTTACTTTTTTCCCCTCTGATGAATTATAGTACAGCCTGAATCAGGATTGCATTTAAGTACAGAAATAGACAACTCCATAATAATACTAGGAGCCTTCAACAAATCATTTTCAATGAAGGACAATGTAACTAGAACAAAATATAACAAAAAGGGGGGGAAAACCCTAAACAAGAAAATTAACCAGCTTTAACTCTTAAACATATATATATAACTCTCCATTAAAGAAGAACACAATATACATTCTTCTTCAATACATATGGAATGTTCTCCAGAATAAATTATAAGTTAGGTAGAAAATAAAGTCTCAATAAATTAAAAAATATTGAAATTGTACAAAGCATGTTCTCAGATAATAGTGATATAACATGAGAAATCAACAACAGGAAAAAGATCAAGAAAAAAAATCAAGTACATGGAAACTAAAACACTTTAACATTAATGGGCAATATAAGAAATTTAAATATACAATAAATTTGGATGAAAACAGTATTCTAGGATCTTTGAGAGGCAGCACTGAAAGGTCAAAATACAGCAATCAATACACACAGCAAAAAAAGAACGAACCAAAATAATGCCTTAAATGAACATCTCAAACAGAAATAGCAAACCAAAAATCCCTCAACAAACAGCAGTCAAGAAATCAAAAGATATTTTACAATGGGAAAACTTATAGGGAGAAATTTCTCCCAAGTTCTAAAGAACAAGTGTGTCAGTTTAAAAACTGAAGTGCTTATGTTCCAAGTCATGTTCTTTTCAATTATTTGTTTTACATCTGAACGTTGGACAAAGAGCAAGGTTATAGAAGAAAACGCAATGCCTTTGAATAGTGGTAATAGAGTACTGAATACTCCATGGACTTTAAAAAAAAAGCTCATATTTAAGGAAGCGGGGGCCATGGTTTTCCTTAGAGATAAGAACGGTGAAAATTCGTGTCATGTATATTGGGCATGTTTTCAGGAGTCCTTGACAAAGGACAGCTTACTGGAAAAGGTAGAGGGTGGTCAAAGAGAGGAAGACCATAATAAGATGAATTAAAAATGTAACTCTAAAAACGAGCTTAAGCAAATCAGGGATGAAGAGGTGGCACAGGATAGGAAAAAGTTTACATCTGTTGTTCAAAGGGTAGCTGTGACACATGGTTGACTTAATAACAACTAGCATCAACTACAACAAATCACACACCAGCAGATTACCCATCTTTCCTTCAAGGAATAGCTGGTCAATTTGAACCACTCTCCTTTGGTTGGCAACACAACTCC
>NW_006399858.1:12018292-12019540 GCF_000299155.1 Elephantulus edwardii
GGTTTTCAGAGGCAGTAAATGTCATGGAGAGAGACTGCCCATCTTTATTCCATGGAGCAACTGATGGTTGAACTGTGTACCTTTGGATTGCTAGCATGTTTCCTGAAAATTAAGCTATCATAAAAACAATAGATACATTTTGATAGGTGGAGGGAAGACTTGGTAAAGAAAAGGGGAAAGGTCTGGTGTGAAAAACATTGTATATCAACTTTGTATGTAAACCAGCATAAAATAAAACTTAAAAATATGTTTTAAAAACTTGATACTAAGAACTATTCTTCAATAAATTTTAAAAATCATAGGAAATGCACACATTTTTTAAGAAACTCACTATCTAAGATAGCACAGAGGTAGAACGTTTGAGCAGACGTCACAAAAGAAGGGAGTTCTGGTAATCTGTTTTGTAGGGTTTTACACTGACAACCAATGGTTGTACTTCTCTAACAGTTTGAAGCCAGGAGCTGGTAGGACAGAAAAAGATAGACAATCTCTTCTTATGTGAATTAGGGCCTCAAAGTCTTGCTGGGGAGACATCTGTAAGTTCGTTCTGATTCAATGATAATGTATTTGGATTTTGGGGTTTTTCTCATCACAAAAGTAGAAATTGATCAGGATATAAAAATTAAACAAATAAAATGAAATACACAACTGTAAAGCAAAAACAAGTCTTGGTTCAGACACTGACACCAATCATAATAAAACTATTTAGAATAAAGAAAAGGATACAATACTCTTAAATTCATTCTGTGAATCAAACATAATATTGATACAAAAGCTAGGCAAAGACAACACTTAAAGAGAAAATTATACACCAATATCTCTCATGAACATCGATGGAAATATTCACAGCAACATTCTAGCAAATAGACTGCAATATTATATGAAAAAATAATGCATTATGATCAAGAACTCATATCAGATACACATGGATATTTCAACACAATGCAAAACAGTCCATTTAACTTATCACACTGTTACAAGAAAGGGGAGGGAACTCACTAAACAACACATGATCATATCAATTGATGCAAAAAGGCTTTTGACAAAATGAAATACCCCTTTTTAATAAAAACACCCTATAAACAGAAATAAAAATTCTCAACATAATTAAAAGCAAACATGTAAAACCAAAATCCAACATTCTTTCAAGGAGAGAGGTAAGAATCATAAACAACCTGCATTATGCAGATGACACAGCTCTGCTTGCTGAAACTGAGGAGGACCTGAAGTGCTTGCTGCAGCAGATCA
>NW_006399858.1:12020280-12021897 GCF_000299155.1 Elephantulus edwardii
AAGTTCTAGCTAGAGCACTAAGGTAAGAAATGGAATGAAGGAGTCCAAGTTGGTAAAGAGAAAGTAAAACTATATATATTTGCAGATGATATTATTTTTATATATAGAAAAATCTTAAGGCTTCAGTAAGAAGCAGCAAGAAATAACATTAACATACAAAAATTAGACCCTTGTTCAGAAACAGAGAGACTCTGAAATAGAAGTCAATTGCTTTTAAATATTCACATAAAAGATGGAGTACTTAGGACTAAATTTAAGCAAAAAAAAACTAAACACCTATACAAAGAAAATTACAAAAGGCTTGTAAAAGAAATAATATCTAAAAATCTATACAAATTGAAAAATATACTATGCTCATGGATAAGAAGAAAATATTGTGAATTAGAATACAATATTGTGAAATACTAACTTTTGAAAAAGATTCTTTAAAGGAGTTTTGATTACACAGGAACATTGAATACATTGTAGAACCCAAATATATTGTCACTTACAAAATATCTTCATGTCTGTGCATCCTCATGAACTTTACAGTAGCCCTGAGAAAAAGATAGGAAATTTGTTAATGTGGTGAGCAAACATTACTTCAAGAAGTTTGAGTGTCTTACTTAAGATAATACTAAAACTATCTGAGGCTGTTTAAATCTTATTTTCACACTCAATAGTCAATTGTTATTAAATTATACTGTGTTTTCATTTTATCATCCAGCCTATAATAAAGTAAATTTCTGATATTTGCTTCCAATAAAATTCTTATACAGTTACTTATTGGCTCATCCTACATTTTCTTTAAAATGTTTCTAATTTTTCTAAGATTCCAAAATTATTACATAAGTCATGATTGAATACTGAATATTACATAAACTTCCAAAAGAATGACAAGTCTGTCTTGGAAGAATTGCAGCTACATTTCTACATAGATGCAAGAATAGTATGATGCATGTGTGTATTGCCTTTCCTAGCCATTATTTTTCTTTTAGCATATGAGTGGACAGAAATTTGCAGTAGAGTGAGCATAAATTAATAATTGTGGGATTAGTCAGTTTTCACTATTATTATACTGAGTTTAAACTGAGCGAGTTTGCAACAAAGATGAGAATCTTACTATTAGTGGGAAAAAGGAAGCAGAATGGAGCATGCTTCATTCCGGTCCAGAGATTCCTGAACCAGCCAGACTAAGTCCTAAATTAAAGCAGCAGCAGTTACAGTGGAAAATCAGACAAGAAAAAGCACTTATTTAGAACTGTTGCCCCAGTGATCCACAGTCAGGGCCCTTCACCCAAGTTTGCTAGATAGAGGAATAGAGGAGGTACGTTGCATTGCATTTCTTTTTTTTTCTATAATTATATTTTATTAATTTTCGTAAACATTTACAGAGATTTGGGGTTTCCATTCATTCATTGTTGCATATTCTCTCTACCCTCCTCCTAATTTGTTCTTGTCCAAATGCCACAGTGCTTGTCAAAGCCAGTTCTGATTAATCTTCTTTGTCAGTGTGTCCTTTGCCATTCCCTACCACTCCTTCCTGAGAGAGACTTCACCCTGAGTCATAAGGAAAAGGGGATGGCGTATTCTCTTAGCTACTTCCTGCTGAAAAGGGACGCTGTGGGTTTCAAGGTG
>NW_006399858.1:12024248-12030920 GCF_000299155.1 Elephantulus edwardii
CCAAGAGGGAAGAGGAGAAGAACCTATGGTTGTGTGTCATCCTGACCTGTGTATCTTCATAACTTTTATTGCAAAGATTCTTGTTACATAAGCAGTAAAATATGTTCACAGAACTCCAAGATTTCTTTTACTGTTTGTTTTCTTGTTTGGTGGCCTTCCCTGTTTCTGTAACAACACCTTTATAAGAAGACAGCATCAGCGGGAGAATCAACATTTTGCACGTGTGCACACACACAGGTATTTATAAAACAGTGTTCTCTTGTCTTATAAACAACATTCTCTTAAGTTAGGCAGCTCTTGCCTTAGTGAGTTTAAGCCCTACATCTCCCCCCTTTTTGTTTTTCTTTTACAGATGTTTTAGAGTGCTGCTGTTATTGTTGTTGTTTAGTGCTATCGAGCTGAGTACAACTCATAGCAACTCTATGAACAAAAGATCTGAACCCTGTTCTATCCTGCATCATCCTCATACTTCCTGACACACAAGAGTCACCATTTCAGTGAACCTAGTTGAGGGTCTTTCTCTATTTTGCTAACCTTCCAGCCTTCCCAGCATCACCTCCTTCTCCAAGGAATAGCCTCTCCTAGCAACATGCTCAAAGTATCTGAAGCAAAGCCTCGTCATTCTTGTCTCCAAAGAGAACTTCGCCTGCACCCTTTGCAAGACATAGCTGTTCATTCTCTTGGCCACCCATGAGATGTTCAGTGCTCTTCTCCAACACCACAAACCAGAGACAAGAATTCTTTTTCTATCATCCTTATTCATGGTCCAGCTCTCAGATGCACAGCAAGTAATTACAAATACTTTGTCCTGAATCAGACTCACTTTAGTCCTCAAACTGACATCATTCCTACTCAATGATTTGGAAAGGTCCCTAACTGCAGATATTCCCAGTGTAATGTGTCTCTTTATTTTCTGACTGCTCATGCCAAAGGTGTTAATTGTGGATCCAAGTAAGGTGAAGCTGGTAACAGTTTCATCTACTCTTCATCCATTATAATACTACCTATTGATACAGTGTTAAGAAGCTTTGTTTTCTTGATATTGAGATGCAATCTGTACTGAAGGGTGCTTTGTGAGAAGCAATTAGGTTCTTTGGGGTAAGGGCTGATTCAAAGGTACACAGAAGATCTCAGAGCTCATTACAAATTATATGTCTAGAATATTTGTAGCATAGTCTGAAAGATATAAATTTAGAAAGCAAGTTAGAAAGACAAGATTTTAGCAGTAACGGTAGAGATATTTCATGTTTTCTTGAAGAATTTTGAATTAAAACTTTCAAGAGTAAATTGATTTGCCTGGATTTTCTCATTTTAAAGAGTTTGCACAACAATTCATCATTACTTAAAATTCCCTTACTCTTTATTAACTTTTACACTTTATTCGCTTACTCTTATTTACACTCACTTTTTCTGGGGGTGGGGCGGTGGGAAGAACTTTTACTTTAAGATCAAACTAATTTCTTTCCCTTATTAAAAAGTACCACTCTTATTATATTTTTTACTCGTTACAGATTTATATACTTTCATATGCCTCCTACAACTGTTTTGTGAGTTCTTACACAGATATTTACAAATGTAGGAAGTTTTCATTTTTACTTCAGACAATACACAGGTTTCACTGAGTTACCTACACAACAATTAGCAGGTTTACCAAAATTCCTGGTTCCTGAAACTTTTGGAGATTTATGATTCACTTCTTTCCTTGTAGATGAATAACTAGAAAATCTACATAATCTAGTAACAGAGAAATATCTTCAGTAATTAATATAGTAGCATTGTTGTTGTTGTTGTTGTTGTTATGTGCCATCGAGTCGCCTGCGACTCATAGCGACCCTATGTACAACAGTCCCAAACTCCGCTCTGTCCTGTGCCAATCGCACTGTCTCTGATACTCCCATCCCAATTATCCCAGTCACTGAATCAATCCACCTCATAGAGGGCCTTCCTCTCCTGCGCCGTCCCTCCACCCTCCCAAGCATGATGTCCCTCTCCAAACACCGGTCTCTCCTCACTACATGTCCAAAGTAAGTTAGACAGAGCCTCAGAATCCTTGCCTCCAAGGAGCCACCCGGTTTAACCCTCTCCAGGACAAATCTGTTTGTTTTCCTAGCAGTCCATGGTATTCTCAGTACTCTTCTCCAGCACCACAGCTCAAAGGCATCAGTTCTCCTTCTATCCTCCTTAGTCATTGTCCAACTCTCTGATGCATAACAGGTGATTGCGAAGACTATGGCCTGTATCAGATGCACCTTAGTCTCCAGTAGCATTAGTACATTGAAATTAACAGACAACAGAAGAAATTAGAAGTTAAATTTTTATCAACTATACTTTCTCAAACTGTGCATTTGTGCAAATGTTTCTGACATAATCCAAAGGATATCCATGGTTTTATTTACAGAATCTGGGATTAGACATTCAGGCATATAAACAAGAGACTAAAAAAATGGAGTTATTACAAATTCTACACAAAGCTAAGAGGTAAAAGTTTTGGTTTTAAAGTTATTCCTTATTCAATCAATGGGGAAAGGGCCTTCAAAGAAATGGTAGAGCTGAAAAAACTACTTTTGCATTAAGCAAGAACTCGATTACATTACCTTTTGTGGAAACAACTTGGGCTTCATTTGGTAAGATGGAGGATTCCTATCCGCATTGTCAATAGTTATCTGTGCCTTTTTAGCTGGTCTCTTCTATCCTTCCTGTTATTGCTAGAATAGAAATCTGGTAGTGCAGCTGCCCTTGAAGGATGTCAACACCCTGCTTTATGATTGTCTAGACACTGCTTTTTAATGACCTAGCCCTTCTTGTTACTACTGATCAGGCTCAGTCCTTAGGAGCCCCATGGCAGTAGTAGTCTCCAGTATAGATGTTGAAACTTGAAGCTACTGTGAATAAGGCAGATCTTCCCATTATACATATCACAAACAACACAATTCACTTTAGACTTCTCACAGAAAGGCATATTAACCCTTTAGATTATGGGCTTTTCACTTCATAGTATTAATGAGCTACCTATGTACGTGGCCACTTAATTTAATAAGGGTCAAATTTTAAAAGTTAATCATGCTCCCTCCCCATAGATGAGAGAATAAGATAGTTTACTTGCAGAAGCAGTGGAAAAAGAAAGTAAAAAAGTACATCCATACTCAGAGAAACACTAACTGCAAGAGAATTTCATGGGAACCACCCCCAGGGTCCTTGGGCTCAAGGAGAGAGACAACATCTAGGAATTAAAGATGAGGTGATAGCATGAGGCAGCAAGATAAGGCATATTCTAAGAGCAATTAAAAAGTCTTGATATAGAATCATTGCTCTTTAGTCAGCTCTTGCCTCACTTAGAAAAATCCATTATGACTGATAACCTATACATAGTGGGACTCGCTGGAACTGTCTGTTACCAAGATGAAGAGGTACTCACTGGCATTGTCTCTTACTGAAATAGAAGTCTTAACAATTTCATTTTAATTCCTTGTAATTCTGAACACTGTTTCTCTTGTATCATGTTAGAGGTCATTCACATCACACTTCTCTGACCAGCGGGAAAATTCCAGGCAATGGAATGAACTACTCAAGACTTTAGTTATCAAGAGGTTAGGGGAGAAGAATTAGTGGTAGAGTGTTCTTCTGACCGGTACATCCTTACAGATTTTATTAAGAAGATTCTCATTATGTAGTTAGTAAAATATGTTAACTGGAATTCCAGGTATATTTCTTTTACTGTTTCTTTTCTTAGTTGCTGATTTTCACATTTGCTAAATGATATCTTTATAAGAAGGCAGCGGCAGTGGGAACATCAAAGTTTTGCACACATGCACACACAATAATTATAAAACAGTGTTCTCTTACCTTGTAAATATCATCCTTTTAACCCAGGCAGCTCCTTCCTTGGTTGGCTTAACTTTTATAGAGATACCATAGTGTGCAGGACTAAGGGAACTTCATACTTATATATGCCCTGAGGCATTAGGATCTGTAAGCATACTTGAGAAGCACTCTGGACTGAGAAATTTTCCCTGTTACAAAGCTGAATTGTGTCCTGTTAACTCCTCTAAATTTTATAACAATGAATATAGTTCTGTGAGATCTATGTAGCCATTATAACAGGTTTCAGACTTCATATTAGAGCAATACAAGTGGAATTATTAGAAGTTGATGTAGTATTGTGGAGGCTATGTCTGACCTTATGGAAATTGATTTTGTCCTGTGAGAGCTCTTGATAAAGGCAGGTCCCCCTTGTGAAGTTAGTAGAAGTTAGATTCAATTATGTCCATGCTACCTACACACTGTACAGATAGTGAGAGTTTACTTCACATAATGTGAATGCTAGTCAACACTCTTGGTAAATAGCAGCCAGGAAATCAGGAGACGAATTGCATTGGGAAAGTCAGCTGTGAGGGACCTCTCAGGAGTACTGAAATGCAACGACATTAGGCTGGAGACTAAGGTGCACCTGATCCAGGCTATAGTCTTTGCAATTACATGCTATGCATCAGAGAGTTGGACAGTGAATAGGGATGATAGAAAGACAATTGATGCCTTTGAGTTGTGGTGCTGGAGAAGAGTGTTGAATATGCCATGGACTGCTAGGAGAACAAACAGGTTTGTCCTGGAGAAGGTGAAGCCAGAATGTTCCCTGGAGTCAGGGATTCTGAAGCTTCGCCTGACATATTTTGGGCATGTTGCAAGAAGGGACTGGTTTTTGAAAAGGGACATCATGTTTGGGAGAGTGGAGGGATGGTGCAGGGAAGGAAGACCTTTGATGAGATGGATTGATTCTGTGAGTGGAGTGATGGGAATGAATGTGTTCGAGACAGCGAGGTTGGCACAGGATAGAACGGCGTTTAGGGCTCTTGTACATAGGGTCGCTATGCGTCACAAACGACTCAATGGCACATAAAAAAAACAACAACAACAACATTAGGAGTTCCTAGTCTCTGGAGAAGAATATCATACTTAGAATAAATGAAAAATGAGGAAAAGTCTCAGCAACTTAGTGATTACATCAATAGACTTAAGCATAGCAGAGATCAGGAAAGTGGCACAGGATTGGGCATGACTTTTTTTGTTATTCATAGAGTTACTAATGCATTAGAATGGACTCATTCACGTAGTATTAACAGCAGAACTCAAGATTTTTAGTCTCTTTGGTTAATTGCTGGTAAGATCGGATTTTGTGTTTCATAGATTTTTAATAAGTCTTCCATACTCTCATTGGCATAAATATTAATAAATATTTTAATATCAAGTTTTAGAGTCTAAATGTGCCATCAATTGCTTAGGAAATATTTAGGCAAGATAATACCTGGACAATGAAAAAGAATAGACTTTTAGAAGGATTAAAAGAAATCTCAATTTTAGAATTGGACTGACCATCCTCAAATTCTCATGACTCAAAAACCACCAAGAGCACAATTATGATCAACGAAGTTAGGTTAAGACTCAAGAGAGACTCTAAAAATGGGGAACTATGGACCATTTCAAAGAGAAAAGGGTTAGAGAAGGTTTGTTTGCAGAATTTCAGGTACTGACATGACATCATAGATCTTGGGAAAGATTGGTTAAATTCTGTATACTAAGGAAGTTCTGGAACAGTTTAAGATCTTTATCTTTAGAATTTAAAGTCCAAGTGGTACTATAATTAGTTTGTGTGTGGCTTTATGTAAAACACATGGATCCAAATAGATTATCTGAAAAGAACACAATTAAAGATGATCTGTGATAAGCCTAGTAATTTGCTCTGGCATCATTTATTTGTTTTGTGATTTGCAAATTTTTGTTTTTTTTAATTGTCATTTCTCAATATTTGCAATGTTGTAACGTTGGGCATAGCCAACATTCTTCTTTAGGATTTGTTGTTCTTCAGTTTTCTGATTGTTTTTTTTCCATAAAAACTGTTTATATGCCATTTAGCACACTGTGTATTTTAAGAAACGCTTAATTTCTAGTATCACATATTAATTATCTAGACTGTCTTGCTGGATTGCGGGGGTGAACCACCAACATCACAAAACCACATTGGACTAATTACATTTAATTCCACTGTTCAAACTATTTCAGAAACATCATAATATAAATCTGTTAAATAAGAAGGTTTAATAGTCTAAAATTTCTAACTTCTTTAAGTTCTGTTCCTCTGCTAATTTTTAATGTTCAAAGCAAGAAGACCAAAAACAAAGTTATTTTTTCTCACTTTGATTCTTTCCTACATTTTAATGATTATTATTCTTTGTCTCCTAAGTACCTTAACCCCATTTCTTCCTATCCTTCCATAGTAATAGCAGTCCATACTAGAGTTCAAACAATTTCTCATTCTCTCCTAAGTTCTTCATTTCTTAATAACTTTCCACATGTTTTCATAGCACCAGGAAGGATTAAAGCATAACTAATGCCAAAATAACTAATAAGTTTATGTAACTTTTCTAAGATCAGGAAGCCAATTCAATAGCAGAGTAAGAATTCAAGCACACATTTTTTTTGGTGAAAAATTACATTTGATTTTTGCCAATCTTAATACGTACATCATAACTACTTTGTTGACCAATCTGTATTAAGATAATATTGACTATTGTTGTTATTGCATGCCATCAAGTCAGAAATGCCCTTTACCTGACCCTCCATCAGGTTTTCAGAGGCAGTAATCACATGGTAGATTTCCCTCTTTCTCCCATGAAGCAG
>NW_006399858.1:12031695-12046828 GCF_000299155.1 Elephantulus edwardii
CTTGTGTTATCCTTACTCATTGTCTAGTTCTCTGAGGCATAGCATGTAATTGGAAAGACTATGGCCTGGATCATGTGCACCGTAGTCTCTTGATTGACTTAGCTTCTTTTCAGTACTTTGGAGAGGTCCCTGACAGCAAATTTTACCAATGCAATTAATCTTTTGATTTCCTAACTGCTGGCATCAAGAGTGTTGATTGTGGAGCCAAGTGATGAAAAATCTTTGTCTACTTGATGTTGAGCTTCAATCCATATTGAAGATTATCGTCCTTAACCTTCTGCAGCACTTCAGGTTCACTTCAGTTTCAGCAAGCAAGATTGTGTTATCCGCATTATATATGTGGTTGATGAGTCTCCCTCCAATCCTGATACAACATTCCTCCTCCTATTAGGGAAAGGAATTCCTTTACAAGGTCTACAACTGGCCTCAAAATTGGCTGGAACTGGTAAATGTGAGACCTTACCAAAGGTGCTCCATTTTCTCTCACTTTAAACTTTTAAAATGTTAAATACACGAATACAGAAAACTTCATTTATTTTTGATAGATTAATATGCCTTCTTGAGTGATAAAATATAATAAAAAATTTATTAGAGTTGTCAAATTTAGCAAATAAAAATATAGTGTTCAGCAAAATTGGGGATTCATATAAGCAATAAGCTGCTTTTTTTAAGTATAAGTATGCACCATATAATATTTGGGGAAAAATTATACTAACTGATTTCCTGAGCTGGTAGTACTGGCATAAAAATTTTTGGGGAAACTGTCTCATGGTGCCTACATGCCTGTCAGTATAAAATTCAACTCCATAAGGCTTTTAAAGACTGATATTTTTGAAAGTAGATTGCTATGATTTTATTTCTATATTTACTACTACTGCTAGTTTATTACTCAAATTAATGCTCAAAAAGAGTGGGCACTAACAGAGAGGATCATCATATTGCATCAGCTAGCATTTGATGAACGTTTTTTTTCTGTATCTTATTTTTATCATAGAGTTCCCAGAATTTGGAGTCACTCCTAATTATATTAGCTTGTGTATCATCTCTCTGTGGGAAATTGAATGCTAAAGACATAACAAGGCTGCACGAAATAGCACATCTGAGAAAAAGAACTTAAAGAGGAAAAGAAAGATTTGGTCTGCTTCACACACACACATACACACACACACACACACACACACACACACACACACACGTGTTTGGTGAATGGAGAGTAAGAGGGATATGCCACTAATTACAGTGATAGCCTTCACTGAGTGGAACCTCTACTGCTGTGTACAAAACAGATAGTAGGGGGGCCTGTGAACTTCCAGAGGATGATGTTAAACAAATAAATCTTACTTGGTATTCAAAGGAAAAGTTAAATTAAAAAACTTTCCGAGCTTTTGTGAGAAAATATTATCTTCCCTCTTTCAATGGTCTTCAAAAATATGACACACAATGTGTTTTTCACTTTTCAAAAGAAGAGTGAATTCAAGTGAGTGCAACTCAAGCAAAGATTTTCTTTTTCTTTAATTATGAATAAAATTACCTCTAAAATATTACTCTGCAATAAAATATTTCCAAGGCTTCCTGATAGGCTAAAATAGTAAATATTTATTGAGATAGAAGTGGGAAAATGTGAGCTAGCATAAATTATAAATGGCAGGAGAAGTAATAAGAAGCTTTGTTGCAACCTTGAAGGCCTATGGTTCGAATCTACCAGCTCCTCTGTAGGAGAAGGATGAGCAATTTCCTCCCATGCAATAACTGTCTCTGATAACTTTCTGGATGGTCAGCTATGGATCAGTTCCAACTCAACAGCAAGCAACAACAACAACTTTGCCATAAAGAAAAAAAAAATTACCTGTAATTCAACCAATAAACAACATCAAGATAAATTGAAAAATGAAGAAAAGATTAAAGTAATGGTTTACAACATCATTGAAAGCCAGTTTTCTTCACAAAAACAAGCAGTACTTATTGTCAAGTCAGAACTGACACATAGCTGACCCTCCAGCGGGTTTTCAGAAGCAGTTAATTACATGGGAGGATATTGCCCATCCTTCTCCCGCAGAGCAGCTGGTGGCCACGAACTGCTTACCTTCGGAATTGCAGTACAGCTTCTTGCCAGTAGGGCACCAAAGCTCCCTACGGTAATATTGTTGTTGTTATGTGCCGTCGAGTCCCTTGGGACTCATAGCGACCCTATGTACAACAGCCCTAAACTCCACTCTGTCCTGTGCCAATCACACTGTCTCTGACACTCCCATCCCAATTACCCCAGTCACTGAATCAATCCACCTCATAGAGGGCCTTCCCCTCCCGCGCTGTTCCTCCACCCTACCAAGCATGATGTCCACCTCCAAGGACCTATCCCTCCTTACAACATGTCCAAAGTATGTTAGAAAGAACCTCAGAATCCTTGCCTCCAAGGAGCCGCCCAGTTTAACCCTTTCCAGGATGAATCTGTTTGTTTTCTTATCAGTCCTTGGTACCCTCAATACTCTTCTCTGGCACCAATTTTCCTTCGATCCTCCTTAGTCATTGTCCAACTCTCTGATGTATAACAAGTGATAGCAAAGACCATGGCCTATTATCAGACACACCATAGGTCTCCAGAGAGACACCATGGCTCTTCCGTACTTTGGAGAGGTCCCTAATAGACTTTCCCATGGTGATACGCCTTTTAATTTCCTGGCTACTGGTGCCAAGAGTGTTGACTGTGGAGCCGAGTAAACTGAAACTGTGAACAATCTCAATCTCTTCACCATCCGTCCTGATGTTGCCAGTTGGTCCAGTGGTGGGAATCTTTGTCTTCTTGACATTGAGCCTCAATCCATACTGGAGGCTGCAGTCCTTGACCTTCTGCGGCAAGCGCTTCAGATCCTCCTCAGTTTCTGCAGGAATAAAACTAGAATTAACAAAAAGTACATCTTAACATGAGAATTACTTTGCTTGATTTTATAGCCTCACTCTGAACAAATTAAATAGGTATGTTATCTGACAAGCTACTTTAAAAACGAAGATTACCTTGTAACAGAGACATGTAATTTTTATAAAGTGAGAACTAAATTCCTCATACTTAATAGGTGGGAACCTGTTCTGAAAATAATGGCTGGGATCATTGCAACTGCCACTCATAAATCATTGTGTTTATAATAAAATGCAGTTGAAACAAGATAAAGCTGAACCACTTACCAACATATGTTCTCACATTTCTTAGGCAGTCATTTCTGGAGGGTGATTAGCAAACTGGGATGTTTTAATTTGAATTGGCCAAGTTTCTAAAATTGGAACAGGAACATATGTGGTCAAGTGATGAGAAAGCCCCAAGAGAATCAGGAATCATGCATTCTAAGTCTACTTTAGTTAGTGTGTTAACAAAGTTACTTTTTCTACCTGTAGTTGTTAGACTTTCCCAAATGAATTCTGAAAATTATCAAAGTAATGAGTTGATTTGATCAGTAGTCTATCATTGGCTTATAAGAAAAAATAGGCTGTTCTTCAGCTGGAAAAAAAACCCACAGCTGATTGAAAGGCTGGCTAGTTTGCCTGATTTTATCAGTTTTAGGTATCTGAATAATTTCTCTGTGTGTTTCATATATTTAATGACTAGGAAATAATTTGGGGCCCTTCAGCTCCTCACTTGATGAGCCTTGATCACACCTTCAAAATGAGGAAACTAATTTTAGAAATATTATGAAAATAAGATGAGCTAATAAATGCATCATGCTTAACATAGTGCCTAATTCTAATATGAAAAGCTGACATTTTTGTTAAATATTTATTTTCTATACAATACTTATGACCTCATCCTCAAAATTTAGTCCCTCACCCTTACATTGGTATACTCAAAGAAAGGATCATTAAAGCTCCACTGTAGTTATTATAAGTTGTTTTTATGTGCTCTCAAGTCACCTGACACTCATAGTGACCCTGTTGACAACAGTCCTAAAACCTGCTCTATCCTGTGCCAATCTCACTGTCTGCAACACACCTACCTCATTACCCCACTGATTGAATCAATCCATCTCATCGAGGGTCTTCCTCTTCTGAGCTGTCCCTCCACCCTCCCAAACATGTCATCCCTCTCTAAGGACTGGTCCCTCCTTGCAATATGTCCAAAGTATTTCAGATGAAGCTTCAGATTCATTGCCTCCAAGTAACCCTCTCCAGGATGAACCTGTTTGTTCTCTTAGCAGTGCATGATATATTCAAACTCTTCTCTAGCACCACACCTCAAAGGGCATCAATTCTCCTGTCATCCCTAGTCACAGTCCATCTCTCTGATGCATCTTAGTCTCCAGATTGACAGCATTATTCTTCAGTTCTCTGGAGAGGTCTTTGACAGCAGACTTTCCCAATGCAATATGTCTTTTAATTTCCTAGCTACTGGTGCCAAGTGTGTTGACTCTGTTGCCAAGAAAACTGAAGCTGTTTACAATCTCAGTCTCTTCACCATCTATAATGATGCTACCAATTAGCCCAGTAGTGAGAATCTTTGTTTTCTTGAGCTTCAATCTATATTAAAGGCCTTGACATTCTGCACCATGTGCTTCAGGTCCTCCTCAGTTTCAGCAAGCAGGGTTGTACCATCTACATAACGCAAATTGTTATGAACCTTCCTCCAATCCTGATACATATAAATAGGATATGTGTTGTAGTTTTTTTTTTAATTCAGAGGGGCTCAGGAATGTCTAGGGAGCTCTCTGGTGGCTTAGTGGTAAGTGATTACACTGAAAAGCCAAAGGTTTGTGGTTCAAATATAGCGGTTGCTTCTCTGGAGAAAGATGGTCAATCTCTTTCCATGTGATTTTCTATTTCTTAAAAATAAGTTGGGTATCAGATATGGGTCGTTCCAACTCAATGGTACTCAACAACAACAAGAGTGTCTGGAAGAGAATATAATTCTGCTAAAGAGGGCAACGCAGTAGCAAAGATTCAAGGAGTAGATTTTGCTAAACTCAGAAAAACCCAAAACCTAAAAAACCTACTTGGAATTAAACTGTTTCAAGGCTTATGAGGTGGTCTTTTTAAAAACCCAGTAAGTTACCAGACAACTATTTGCTATAGATGGAGAGAGACATTTCCACAGCTAGCATCTCATTCAACAAGTGTGAGCATAGGTTTTCTGATCATTTTATTAGTTTTTGAAGGATTGTGAGTGACAGTATCCTCAAGAAAGTTTTGAGTCCTGAACATGCCCACCAGTCTGTGCCAAGAAATCTCAGAAGATAGCTACCTAGACAACTGACAAGAAGAAATTCACATTTGTTCCCATTCCCAAGAAAGGTGATCCAACAGAATGTGGAAATTATTGAACAATATTAATACCACATGTAAGCTACAAAATTGGCAAAAAACAAGGCTCCAAAAATTGACAGCATACCAATTGACATACTTCATCATACACACTGCCCTGGATGTGCTCATCAAGTTGTACCAAAAATCTGGAGGACAGATACCTAGCCAACTAACTGGAAGAGATTGATAATTGTTCCAATTCCAAAACAAAGTGACCAGACAGAGTATAGAAATTATCAAACAATATTATAAATATAACATGCAAGCAAGATTCTGCTGAAAATTTTCCAAAACAACTGGTGAAGCATGTCAACAGAGAACTGCCAGATGTGCAGACTGGGTTTAGAAGAGGCTGTGGTACCAGGGATATTAGAGCTAATGTTAGATGGATATTGGCTGAAAGCAGAAAGTACCAGAAGAATGTCTAACTATTTCATTGACTATGCAAAAGCTTTTGATTGTATGGATGACAACAAACTGACTCTAATAGAAATGAGAATCCCAGAACATTTGATTGTGCTTATGTGAAACCTATACTTGAACCAAGAGTTAGCTGTCAAAACAGAGGAAGGAGACACTGCATGGTTCAAAATTGGGAAGGGTGTCTACCAGGCATGTCTTCTGTCTCCACACCATTTCAAACTATATGCAGAACAGATAATCTGGGATGCTAGGTTGTATGAGGAGAAATGTGGAATCAGGATTGAAAAATATTTATCAACAACCTGTGTTATGTAGATGACACAACCCTGCTTGCTGAAACTGAGGAGGACCTGAGGTGCTTGCTGCAGAAGGTCAAGGACTGCAGCCTTGAATATGGATTGAAGCTCAACATTAAGAAAACAAAGATTCTCACCACTGGGACAATTGACATCATCATTACAGATGGTGAAGAGATTGAGATTGTTAACAGTTTTAGTTTACTTGGCTCCACAATCAGCTGTTGGAACCAGCAGCCAGGAAATCAAGAGACACATTGCATTGGGAAAGTCTGCTGTCAGGGACCTCTCCAAAGTACTGAAGAGCAACGACATCAGTCTGGAGACTAAAGTACACCTAATCCAGGACATAATCTTCGCAATTGCGTGCTATGCTGTGCCAGAGAGCTGGACAATGAGTAGGGATGACAGAGGAGAGTTGATGCCTTTGAGCTATGGTACTGGAGAAGAGTGTTGAATATACCATGGACCACCAAGAAAACAAGTAAGTCTGTCTTAGAGATGGTGAAAACAAGTTTATCCTTGGAGGCTAGGATTTTGAAGCTCTTTCCCACATTCTTTGGGCACGTGACCAGGAGGGACAGGTCCTTGGAGAAGGTGGAAGAGTAGCACAGGAAAGGAAGATGGATTGATACTGTAACTGGTGCAATGGAGATTGGTGTGTCAGAATTAGTGAGACTGACTCAAGACAGAGCAGGCTTCAGAGTTCTTGTACATAGTGACACTAATTAGCAGGTGACTCAACGGCACATAAAAATAACAGCATACAAAAAAAAAATAAAAGCATACATACACATGGAGCTTTGGTGGCTTAGTCTATAAGGAGTTGAACTGCTAACCCAAAGTTAGTTATATATATGCAACACAGAGAGAGCTACATTGGCCTAGTGGACAGAACATTATGCTAAATTAAGCCCAAGGTGAGTGATTTTAATTTGTGGCCCTCAGGCCTGGTTCAAATTATTTTTTTTTGTCAAACATTCTTCTAGGTCGTATAGCTCTGGTCTGTGCATTGCTGTACAGAAGTAACTAGTGGTTGCTGTGATGCTAAAACACTGTGACACTGATGTGCCAAATCCAATAATGGCAGACAGTGTTTTGGTGGAGCTTCCAGATTAAAACAAGCTTAGAGGCAAGAGTGGCAACCACTTCTGAAATGGCTTGCCTCCAGAAATTCTATGAACAGTGCTCACGTCTTTCATTCATACGGCTGCTCCGAGTCGTTTATGACTCGAAAGCACCTAACAACAATAATAACAACAACTATACACACACACACTCTCTCATAATCAGAATAGAGACTCTTTTTCAAGACAAATATGTGAGCACCTAACAACAATAATAACAACAACTATACACACACACACACTCTCATAATCAGAATAGAGACTCTTTTTCAAGACAAATATGTGAATGATTTTAATTCAGTAGAGAGAAATTTAGAAAAGAAGAAATTGAATAAAAGAATTCAAAGTTTTTCAATATTGCATAGTACTCCATTGTATAGGCGTACCATAGCTTCTCTATCCATTAGTTCTATCATGGGCACCTGAGTTGGTTCCATCCCTGTGATACTGTGAATGTCCATTATGCCCACCTGTAATGGACTTAAGTGTGTGGAATGCTACAGAACATGAGTTAATCTAGAGGACATTGGACATTATACTGAGTGAAAAAATCTGTCACAAAAGGACAAATACTCTTTAAAGACTACTGATATTTAAAGCTAAAGGTGGTTTTATATATAAAGGATTAAATATGGTTACCTGGGATGAGAAGAGCTGGAGTAATAGAAACAAGTAATAGGCAAAAATTACCTATAAAGATCGGTAAAAGTAATAAAAATATGGAATGAATGAATGATCAGAGATTTTTTTGTAGTGTAATTTATGTAAGGAACAAAATATATGTGGATAACTGATTGAAAAAACAAAACCAATATGCTTTGTAAATTTTTATTCAAATCATAATTAATAAAGAAAAACTCAAAATTAAATATAGGAAAAAGAACGATTTAACTGTTGGTCCAAATAATGAAATGAGAAATCATATTTCTGAAAGTTTTACATCGTGAAACAAAAAAAATCTCTCGGAAACAGAAAATGGCTTCTTGTTGTTGTTGTTGTTGTTAATGTGCCTTAGAATTGCTTGCAACTCAGCGACCCTAGTTACAACATCCCTAAACTCTGCTCTAGTTTTCTAAAATTAATCACCATTGGACTTTACCCATCATTAACCACTCTGGAAGACAGTTTGCCATTTCCTAAAAAAAATTGAACATAGAAACTCCATATGATCCAGCTGTTCCACTACTAGGAATATACCCTAAGGGAATTAGATGTGAGACACAAATGGGGATTTGTACACCAATATTCATAAAAGTGCTATTCACCATCATAAGAACATGGGAACAGCCAAAATGTCCAACTTCAACTAAATGGATTTAGAAATTGTCATATATTTACACAATGAAATACTATGCAGCACTCAAGAGCAAGGATTTTAGAACATACCATGTAACTTGAGAGAGATTGGAAAGCATTATGCTGAGTGGACTAAGTCTCAATAGGACAAATAACAACATAAGACCATTGTAGAAATGGACTTTTTTACTAAGAAGGCAATCTCATTCTTCCTCACTGTTTCATTCCTGGCATTATAGATCATATGATTGTCTAATTCAAAGTGGTCAATGCTAATCCATTTAAGCTCCCTAATGCCTTGAATGACCATTTTTATGTGTTCCATTTCAATTTTGATAATGCCCAATTTTCGTAAATTCATACTTCATCCTTTCTATGTTCTAATTATTAATGTTCTTCCTCAATTGTTAATGTTTTATAACCTGTGGGCTCTATCTTCAGTGCTATGTCTAACAATGTTCCACTCCCACTTATAGGGATTTTGAAGCCCTATTGTTTCAGAAGTGGATGGCAAATTCTTCTTCCTCATATGTCTTAATGTTGAAGTTTTGATTTAGTATAGCAACTGGCAGGTATGCACTGTACAGGTAAGAGTAGATGTTAAACAACCACACATACACATATCTAAGCTATGCAGCAGCGTCACGCAAAAGACTCCCCCATTACAAGAAACTGGCAAATAAGTCTTACATCTCTAAGAGCAAACTCTAGGGATAAGGCAATGCACAGATACCATGACAGGTAGCAATTGCTAGGATTCCCTTGTCAAGACACAGGGCAGGATCAGAAAGGCCCAGAGGCAGAAGCAGCATGGACAGTAGCAGCCCAGGCCCCCTTGGTGGAGCAAAGCTGTTCAAATCCGCCAGCTGTTTTTCAGGAAAAAGAGCAAGTGGTCTTCTCCCAACAGGATTATAATTTTAGAAATCCAAGCATGCTTTCCATTAGTTGAGCTCAATTCCAAAGCAGTGCTTTCATTCTAAGTTATCCAGCTAATTGTGTAATATTTCTTAATTAATGAGTGACAGATTTCAAATTGATGTCATAAGTAGTTCAGGTGTGACTTCTCATTTATAGTTTTTTCCAGAGTGAAAAGATTGAATTTACCACCCTTGAAAAGAACTACCTGAGAATCTGCAAAAGATATCAAGTTTTTTAAGACATTGAGAAACAGTAAATATAAGCATCTGAGCTATAAAGTAAAGAAAAAAATAAAGAAGATAAATTGTGATATTGAAATGACTCTTCACCTGGAGGAATATACTAAACCATGAGAATGAAGGGAATTGGGGTGAGGGGAGAGAGGAGTTAGTAAGAGTTTCACTGATTGATGGAGAAGAGACAAATTTAGAAATGTTGAGACAACAAGAAGCTGTAGGTTCCAGAAATTAAAAAGTTACTGAAAATGAAGTCTAGAAATATGCAATGAGTTTTACCTGAGTACTGATTGACTACTAAACAGTGTATATATAATTCACTAAGAGGTACTTCAAAAGACAGAGTTGGTGATGGGCTTCTGAAAGATCTCAACCTTGACAAAACTATATGGAACAGTTCTAATCTGCACATGGAGTCACCATGACTTAGCATTGAGTACATGGCAATTAAGAACCAAAACATCACATAAGATGAAACTCTACAGGAAGTGGCAAAGATTAATGGTTAAACGGAGGTGAATGGTTTATAAAGCTCAAACATTTGAGTTCCAACTAAATATGATACAAAGTTTCAATGCTTGTTCTCCTCTCCTCTATCCTTGCTCACTATTAAAGCGGGAAAGTCAGGTTAATAACAAAACTCATATTTTTGAGTGTTTACTTACTCATTTACTTGTTTTTCTAATCAGATTTTTAGAAAAGAGTTTGATGTATTGTGAATGATTTTCTACTAATTTATATTAGATATTAATAGTGACACTAGAGCATCAACAGAATAAAAGCTGCACTGCCATTGTCCTAAAATAAGCTTAAAGTAAGCCTAGGAAGGTTTAAAAAGATAAAAAATAATGTTCCTGTCAATTTATCAGTCAATAATAGAAATAAAACATCCTATTAATCACAAAGGAAACTAAAAATAATTAAATGTCACGAATTGGAAAATTTTAGCAAGATGATTGTCTTTAGTACAAACATTTCAATAATTACATTTAATGCACTGTTAAAATATCTTATTTTAAAAGTCCAACTAGAATTACTGTGATGCTGACCCTTGTGCCATTGGGTGTCAAATAGCATAACTGTGACCTATGGTAGACAATGATTGGTGGAGATCCCAGTTAAAGACAGGTTTGGAAGCAGGACTGGCATCCACTTGCTAAACAACATGCTTCTGGAACTCTATAAACTTTGAGAAATTATAGCTATAGAAAGGCTTCAGGTCTTTTGTTCAAAGGGTCGCTATGAGGAATACTCAAATCGATGGCGTTCAACAACAAACATAGTTTCTACCAGAAGTAAACTTAGAGATAAGGACATTGTTAAAGACATGTATTTTTAAAATTAAAACCACAGGAAGAGAGCACTGCAATTCCTAAAAGTAAAAACACATCCTGGACAAACACCTTTTAAAAAAGCATACAATTAGATTGCATGTAAACAATGTAGACATCAGAATAAATATTATTTCCAGAGGTAAAGAAGGACAAATAATAATGATTGGTTGTTGTTTTGTGCTGTTGAGTTGGAACTGACACATGGCTGATGCTCAGGGTTTTCAGAGGCAGTTAATTGCAAGAGAAGGAAATTGTCCATCTTTCTCTAAGGAACAACTGGTAGATTCAAATAGTGTGTCTTTGTGATTACATCTCAGGTTCTTACCACTAGGCTGCCAAGACAACATAATTACACTAAAACATGATCTTCAGAAGTACTTTACTATGCATTGGAGAGCTGGGCAATGACTAAGTATGATAGAAGAAGAATTGATACTTTTGAGTTTTGATGGTGGAGAAGAGTATTGAACATACTTTAGACTCCCAAGAGAACAAAATAGTTTGTTCTGCAGTGGGTGAAACCAAGTTGCTCCTTGGAGGCAACAATTTTGAAGTTTTGTTTGACTGACTTTGGACATGTTGCCAGGTGAAACTAATCCTTCAAGAAGGACATCGTATTTGGAAGGGTTGTGAGTCAGCACAGGAAATGAAGTCCCTGAATGACACAGATTGACACAGTAATTGAGTTAATGAGGGTAGGTGTGTTAGAGATGGTGAGATCAAGTAATAAGTTAAACTACCCTTACCAAAAAATGTGATTCTTGACTTTTACTGAGAGAAATAAGGTATCTGTCATAAGACAAAGACTTACATATTTTCATAACAATTCACAGATAATTATGCAACTTTTCATCAGTGATATTAGTAAAAAAACCTGAAAACTACTCTTGTATGCTATTATATTGTTGTTGTTAAGTGTCATCAAGTGATAGGTGACTCATAGCGACCCTATGAACAAAAGACCTGAACACTTGCATAACTTTTATCGTTTCTCTAAGTTCATAGAGTACATGGAGGCAAGCCATTTCACAAGTGGATGGCACTCTTGCTTCCAAGCCTGTTTTAATCTGGGAGCTCCACCAAACACTGTCCACCATGAGTAACCACTATCACATTTGACACATCAGTGTCACAATGTTAGCATCCCAGCAACCATAAGTTACCTCTGTGTAAATTCCAAAAACTTTCTGTTGAGAAAAAGAAGCCAGATAGAAAATTATATAAATTATTTTTATCATTTATTTGAACTAGTAAAGCTAAATACAACCCAATGACAGGAAGTTGATTTCCTACAGCAATAAAAGGAAAATTTGGAAGTGATGAAGAACTTCAACGCCATGTTTGTATGGTGGCTGAACACTTACGTAAGTTTGGCAAAACACAAAAAAGTACTATTTGCCCAGGCTATTCCTGAAGATACTTATAGAAGTTAACAGTAATAATTATTGTATGTTCTCTTTATGCAGAGATATTATTAATTTCTGACATTTGAATGGGCTGCAAAGAACTCATGAACCTCTGAAATTATATGCTAAATTCTACACATATGCATATGGACATTTGGTTTCTCAAAAAGTACTCGACCACCAAGAATAAAATATTTTAATTATTCCTTTAAAAAGAAAAACTCTGGTTCTCTATACCAGAATGTCTGGTGGCATAATCCCTAGAAAGTTGAGCTGCTAACCCAAAGGCATATATCCCTTGTGGTTGAAATCACCGGAGGTTTGTGGAAGAAAGATGAGCAGTCTACTTATGGCTGAGAAACAGACTCTGCATACCTCTGGAGCATCAGTGTCAACTCAATGGCCATGAGTTAGTTGAGATCGAGGTGTTTTATATTTTATGTTGTCAGCATGTATATTAGGAAAACCTCCTTTTGTCACTAGCCTAACAGAGTGGTAGGATCTAACCTATTTTTAGATATCTTTTTACAGAAGCTAATAAATACTTCTTATTCCCATGCTTGGCTTATTGCATAGACAAGAATTCAAGACAGAATATGGAATACATATGGCTTTTTGTCTCATAATACTTATGTAGGATTCTTTTTCCTGTGAAGATTCATATTTTTACCTGCAAAGCATTGAAGAATAAATAATATCCAAGTAAACTTTAAATTGCCATAATTTTTTTAATTCTTTTGTGATAAAAAATCAAAAGCATCAAATATACATCTTAGTCACAACTGTATTTGATTGTTAACAAAATCAGAAACAGTCAATCAGCTTACTTGATTGCTAACACAATAACTTGACTGCTAACACAATAAAAAAATCCAAACAGTTTTGAACCTCTAGCTTCGAGCAGTTTGATCCTGGAGGGTAAGTATTTATTATATACTTGAAAGCTCGGTTTAAACCTTTTGGTGTTTCTGACTGTGTTAGCAACCAAGTGTGATTGGCTGTTTCTAATTCTGTTAACAATCAGCTGTGAATGGGAAGCCTCTTGTTTAGGCAAAGAGGATTTGGAGGGTGGGCCTTTGTATTTAAAAGTTGGTTGTGTCCTGCCTGAGGATGAGCCTCCACCTTTGAGGAGTTGGATTCTGGTGGGTAAGTGTGTGTGTGTGTGTGTGTGTGTGTGTGTGTGTGTATTTTACACAAAAGCTGGGTGTAAACTGGCCTCTTCTGATTGGAGAAGACATGATTCTGGGAAGGGTGGAGGGTCAGCAAAGGAGAGGAAGACCTCCAGCTGTATTGACATGGTGACTGCTGCCATGGACCCTTGTGGGTCAGAAAGTGTGAGGATGGCACAGGATAGAACCAAATTCAGATATGAACTTTTGCTCATGGAGTTGCTATGAGTCATTCTTGACTCAATGACATCTAACAACAACTGTGTCTATATTTGGGCATGTTGTCAGGAAGTGTCAGTTCTTATTGAGAGATGCTGTACTTGGGAAAGTCAGTGTGAGGAAGACTGTCAATGAACCTGGATTGTCACAGTGACTGTAACATGACTCTGAGCCAGGTGGAGATTATGAATATGGTGCAGTGCAAGGCAAGGTTTTAATCTGTTCTTAGTGTCATTATGAGTCATATTTAATTGAATAACACCTAACAACAACATATAACACTCTATTTAGCAATGGCTACTCTTTCTTTTCAATGAACCATCTTGATTTCAACATTCTTTTTTTTTATTTCAACGTTCTTAAAACATCAAACTTTCCATCCACTATTAACTGTGAATGACTAATTGCACAGTGAAAGCTGCCAACGTATGTGTTTACACGATAATTGTAAACTTTCCAGGTAAAATGTCCAGTAAATTTGTAGTTATGAAATGATGAAACAGCTTTTTTTGTTTTTTTATTTCTATTTTTTCTCACATATTTTCTGAATTATAAACTTCTGGTATTGGTTATCAAAACCAATATGAAACTTCTGAAACATATACTTATATTCACAGAAAAGTAGATATCACTCAACAATTCAATCTTTACATAAAGCTGAGAAAACACCCTGCCTCATCTCCAAAATGGGAGTTGTTCTAGTTATTAAGGGGAATTCATGATGAAATTGTTATCTTTTGTAAAAATAGGAACATATTTTTACTGTAAAAGGATTTCTTCTTATTTTCTGAAAACATGGCATGTATATTGAATCTTAAACTCTTTCAAATGTGATTGAATTAAATAAAAATTATTTAAGTCATGGTTGAAACCAAAGTTGGTAATATGTAAAAACATTTCCCCTGAAGTTTAGTATGTTCATGAATTCTGTGAAACATAATGGAGAAGCAAGAGGATTTTCTCTGCAAAAAGAAAGTAAAAATCCTTGGTAACAGCTCAAATATATACAGAAAAAAAAAGTGCTGGAATTCAAAGATTAGTAGTAAATTATTGAGTTCCTTGTTTACTTTCTATTTGTTAGAGTGTTTTATTCCAATATAGTATTTTCAAACTGATGTTTTGAGATATACTGACTTGGAGCATAGAAAATGCAAGATCACACCTGGAAGAATTATAACTCAAAAAAAAAAAAAGACCCTCTATCCAGAGTTTCTGTAAATGTCCAAAACCAGAAGTCATGTTGTTCAGTATAAGGAAGAAATAAGAGAGTTTATCTTTCAATATAGTCTATGATAATCACTACTCAATATGTTCCTTTGATCGGCTTCAATTCTACACTTGATGGGACATATTTTTAGTAGCACCTCAGAAATGCTGTTGTTTGGAAGGCATTACCTTAGATTCACTGGAATGAATATATATA
>NW_006399858.1:12047009-12051469 GCF_000299155.1 Elephantulus edwardii
CTATATAGCTATATATACAAAATATGTCTTGGAGAAAGTGCAGTCAGAGTACCCCTTGGAGGCAAAGATGATAAAGCTTCACTTCACATACTTTGTACATATTTCTAGGAAGGGGTCTTCCTTGGAGAGGAGCATGATGCTCGGAAGGGCAGAGGGTCAGTGAAAGAGAGGAAGACCCTCAACCAGGTAGATTAACACAGTGATGCTACAATGGGTTCTATTTTATCAGAAAGTGTGAGCATGGCACTGGATAGGACAAGGTTCACATCTGTTGTTCAAAGGGTTGCTATGGGCCACACTTGACTCAATGGCACCTAACAACAACAGCAACTAATCCCTAGATTCTTGTGAATTTAAACTATTGTGAGGTTTATCATTCAATATAACTTTCCTAGCCATTGTTTGACTTTGCCATGTAAATGGGCTAAAATATGCAAATAGGGTATGTTAGTCTATCCACAAGGTGATTGGCTATCTACCAAACCACAAGGAGATTGGCTAGTGTCACCATTAAATTGAGTGATTCCAGGAGCAGAGAGTCTCTCTCATCACCAGCAAAGTAGGCATGTAGTAGACGAGCTTTACGACAAGACATTTTTGCATCAGCAAGACTTACAGCAGCAGCAGCCATGTCCAAAGCAGAGAACTAGAGAGCCAACGTATGGAATTGACCTTGGAACTTCCACCCTTCCCCCATCATGGACAGAACTAAGCTAAACTAAGAGACTTTGACCAAGTGTGTTGGACAACTGGAGGTGAGGAGAAAAGAGTCTTTGTCCAAATTTGTTAAACAGCTTAGGGGGTGGGGATGAGCCAATACTGGCAGGACTGAGAACTTTGTAACAATGGCCTTAAGCTAACAGTCTCATGACTGAGGCGCCTGCAAGCATATTTCAGAAGCTGCCCTGGCTGTATTGTGCTATTAACATTGATTATAACCTTTTAATTTCCCTATTATGATTCTCTGTGGTCTATTAGCTATTCCTTTGGATCTTGGGCTCAGTAAGATTGGTGTTGAGATCAGTAGAAAGAGGTACAGGAGCATGGGGAATATGGTTTTGTGCTATTGATGCTGTTGACAGGGTGAAGTTGGTAAAGGTCAAATATGGTTGTCCCACATCTCTTCTAAGACCCATATATGATCAATTTCTTCCAGATAATGCCCCTTTGATAAAAGACCTTACTAGCAACTATTATTTGCAATGCAGCTGAGAAGTTGGACAGGGAATGAGGATGACAGGATGATCGATGCCTTTAAGCATAGGAGAATAGTGCTGAATATCCCATGGGCTGCCAAAAGGACAAAACAATTATGTCTTGGAAAAGGTGAAGATGAGTGTTCTTTGGAAGTTGGTAAAACTTTGTCTCATGTACTTTGGACATATTTTTAAGACAAGTCATTCCTTGGAAAAGGACATCATGCTTGGAAAGATAGAGGAGGTGGGCAGTAAAGGAGAATAAAATCCTCAACGAGTTGACCACAGTGACTATAATGATGAGCTTGAATATGTAGCAGATGATTAAGATGGCACAGGATAGGGCAGGATTCAGATCCATTGTTGATGGGGTCAATATGGATTATACTTGACTTGATTTCACTTAACAACAATCAACCATTATATTGTATTTTGTTACACCTCCTTGTTTCTCTTCCCACCTACCCCCAAACTGCCTTAGCTGAATCTTCTTTAGCAAAGTAAGAGTACATGAGCTAAGAAAACAATTTGACTGAGGTTTGGATTTTATATACATGTTACATTCTTGAGCTACAGTGTATGTGGCGTGTCCTGCTTATAACAGGCTATATTTTTCATTTGTACTAAAAAGATGTTAGTGTATTTCAAAGAAAACTGGGAATTGTTGCTATTTAGATAAATGGAATCCTATTTATTACTTTAGAATATATATTATTTTCCAAACTGAGCAGAACATTGTCTGTTTTAATATATTGAATTAGTATTTTTTTTGTCAAAACACTTATGGGACAAGGACACAATTATTGGAAAAAATAATTTAATAAGAAAATATTTCTTTGACTAATATCTTTAGTGCAATGTTCCAAGGGAACATAGATTTCTTTTTCTTTTTTTGAACAGCCGAGTTATAGACTACTGGAAATGCTGACACAACTTTACCTCCTGTATGGTGGTGTGAACTCGCCGCTATAATAATTAAGCAATTAGGCATGACAGAGAGTGTGAGTTTCCTGAGATAATCACACCCCTGGGGCATTGCAAGTCATGATCCAAAGACAAGTGTTTTTAATCTCCCAAGGGTGTGATTATCAGATGATAACCACACCCTCTGGAGAAAACTTATGACTCATAAAAAAAACCTTTACTGTTAGGAAAAAAATGATTATGCTGCTATATGCAGATGAAGCTGGCCATGGAGACTGCTATGTGTTTGCCACAAATTAATTAAAATTGCAAAATGTACACCCCCTAATGGTATCAGGCATTGATCCAAGGAGCCAGTTTGTTTTCTTACTATTGTTAAAATATAGTGATGTGAGAAGACATTTCTACTTCTGAGCCTGTGATTGATTAAATGGATCGTAATGATTTTATTGTCAAATCTTCATTATTAACTAGACTTTTCATTGACTAGGCTTTGAGCTCTAGTAGCCTAATGGGTAAAGACTTGTGCTGCTAATCTAAAAGTAGTGTTTCTCTGGTAGTTCAAATCCACCAATAGATCCTTGGGAGTAAGATGGGAAATTTCCTGTCATCTAATTTAATCCCTAGAAAATTTGCTAAAAGTTCAGTGTGAGTCAGTTCCAACATGACAGCAATGAGTTCCGGGTTTGGGGGAGCTCTAGTGGCCTCTTGTATGTAAGGTTTTAGCTGTTTACTTCTGTGTGATATTAATGATGCCTTTGTATCATGGTGTTGGAGAAGAGTATTAACTATTCTATGCTGTGGTTGTTATGTGTCATTGAGTTGCCTGCGACTCATAGCAACCCTATATACAACAGCCCTAAACCTTGCTCTAGCTTGTTCCAATCCTATTGTCTCTGACACACCCACCTCCATTACTACAGTCACTGAATCAATGCATCTCATCGAGGGTTTTCCTCTCCTGCACTGTCCCTCCACCCTCCCAAGCCTGATGTCCCTCTCCAAGGACTAGTCCCACCTTGCAACATGTCTAAAGTACGTCAGAAGAAGTTTCAGAATCCTTGACTCCAAGGAGAAGCCTGACTTCACCCTCTCTAGCACAAACTAGTTTGTTCCTCTGGCTGTTCATGGTATATTCAATACTCTTTTCCAGTACCACAGCTAAGTGTTTCCATGGACATAGTTACTCATCATTACTTTGGAGAAGTCTCTGACAGCAGACTTTTCTAATGCAACTTGTCTTTTTTCATTTCCTGACTGCTGGTACCAAGAGTGTTGATTATGGAGCCAAGCAAACTGGAGCTGGTAACAATCTCAATCTCTTCACCATCTAACATAATGCTGGCAATCAGCCCAGTGGTGAGAATTGTTGCTTTCTTGATGCTTAGCTTCAATCCATATTGAAGGCTGCTATCCTTGACCTGCAGCAAGCGCTTCAGATTCTCCTCAGTTTCAGCAAGCAAGGTTATGTGCATAACGCAAATTGTTGATGAGTCTACCTCCAATTCTGGTGCCATACTTCTCCTCATAGAGCCCAGACTCCTGAATGATTTGTTCTGCCTATAGATTGAAAAGATATGGAGATAGGACACATCCCTGGCATACACCCTTCCCAATTTTAAACGATGCAGTGTTCTTTTGCTCTGATAACTGTCTCCTGGTCTAAGTATAGGTTTCACAAAAGCAAAATCAAGTATTCTGGGATTCCCCTTCTTCTCAGAGTCAGCCACAGTTTCTTGTGATCGACACAGTCGATGAAAACACAGTTAATGAAATGCAGATAGATATTCCTCTGGTAGTACTCCCTGCTTTCAGCCAAGATCCATCTAATATTAGCTATAATATACCTAGTACCATGGCCTCTTCTAAATCCAGTCCGCACTTCAGGAAGTTCTCTGTTGATGTGCTGTTCCAATCATTTTTGGATAATCTTCAGCGAAACCTTGCTTGCATATGATTTCAGTGATATTGTTCAATAATTTCCGCACTCTGTCAGGTCACCTTTCTTTGGAATAGGACTAATATAAATCTCTTCCAGTCAGATGGCCAGGTGATTGTCCTCCAGATTTCTTTGTACAACATGGTGAGGACATCCAGGGCAGCATCTGTTAAAATATATCAATTGCAGGGTGAAGTCTCTCTCAGGGAGGAGTAATAGGGAATAGCAAAGGACACACTGACAAAGGAGATTAATCTGGCTTTGACAAACACTGTGGCAATTGGACAATTAAAACAGACATTCGGGGGGTGGGGAGTAGAACGAACTGGGGAGGAGGGTAGAGAAAACAGTGCAACAATGAATGAATGAAAACCCAAAATCTCTGTAAATGTTCATTAAAA
>NW_006399858.1:12051569-12064036 GCF_000299155.1 Elephantulus edwardii
CTAATAAAATTTAATAATAATTTAAAAAAATATATCAATTGGTATGCCATCAATTCCTGGGGCCTTGGTTTTTACCAATTATTTTAGAGCAACTTGAACTGATTTCTTCATCACCACCAGTACTTGCTCATACATTGCTTCATGAAATTCTTCTGTGTTTGCCAATACCTTTTGGTACAATGACTCTGTATACTCATTCCTTCTTCTTTTAATATTTCCTGGATCATTTAATATTCTGCCCAAAGCATCCTTAACTATTACAACTCGAAGCTTGAAACTGTTCTTCAATTCCTTCAGCTTAGGAACTACCAAGCAAGTTCAGCCCCTTTAAATTTCTGACTCCAGCTCTTTGCATATTTCATTGTAATACTTGGTCTTCCCATGCTACCCTTCGAAATCTTGTGTTCAGCTCTTTCATTTCTTGATTTATTCCCTTTGCTTTTATTTTTCAGTGCTCTAGTGAAACATTCAGACTCTTCTGAAATTCATCTTGGTCTTTTCTTAGTCCTCTCTCTTTGTAATGACCTTTTACATCCTTTCTGGATGATATTCTTGATATCCTCCCAGAACTCATCTGGAATGGGACATTTCGAGTCAAATCATATGATCTGCAATGATGGAGATGAAAAGGTGAGGAAAAATGAGGTTGCTTTCATAGTTAAAAAAGTAATTTCTCTGTACAGAGAGCTGTAATTGAAGAATATAAAGGGAAGAATTCACTTGGCATTTCTCAATATCAAATAACTGAAAAACAATTCAGGCCTCAAGCTGCAATACTGAGAGATGTTAGTGACAGTTTTAGGTAATTCAGGAAGCAACAAAAATTGAGGGAATAAACAGAATCACTGTACCAAAAGGAATTGCCTGACAATGAAATATTATAAGAAGTACCATATAATCAATAACAAATGGTAATGAAGGAAGAAATTCAAGCTGCACTGAAGGCAACGGCAAAAAATAAGGCCCCAGGAATAGTTGGGATACTAATTGATATGTTTCAACTAAAATATGGAACCCTGGATATGCTCAACCAGTCTATGCCAGGAAATTTGGAGGACAGCTGCCTGACAAACTCACTGGAAGAGATCAATATTTGTTCCCATTCCCAGTAAAGGTGATCCAACAGAATGTGGAAATTAACAAACAATATCATTAATATCACACGTAAACAAAGCATTGCTGAATATCATTCAGAAACTTCCAGAAGAGTATGTAGAGAAAAGTGTCCTTATGAAACTGAATTATTTCACTCAGCATAATACTCTCTAGATCCTCTCACGTTTTATACTATTTTGCAAATCATTGCTCCTTAGTTCTGTATAGCACTGCATTATGTGAATTTATCAGAGTTTCTCAATCTATTTGCTTATGATTGGACACTTGGGCTGCTTCCATGTTCTTGTGATGGTGAATGGTGTTGCTATGAACATTGTGGTATGAGTCACTATTTGTATCTCAGTTCTAGTTTCCTTGGGATATATTCTTAGCAGTTGAGTGGCTGGGTCATGTAGAGTTTCTGTGTTTGAGGAAAAGCTTAATTGCCTTCTAGAACCATTGTACCATTTTACAATCCCACCAGGGAAAAAGTTTTTCATGCATACAGGGACTTGATTTTTAGAAGGTCACTTTCATTTTTTTCATCCTCTCCTACTTGAGAGTTTTAAATGATTTTTTTAAATTGCAAAAAATCATTAACTTTTAAAATTAAAATTTTACTTTTAAACTGAAAAAGTCATTTCTAGATCTGTCTTAAAATATAATGTTTTGAGTGACAGGATAATATCCATACATATACAAGGAAGTCAAGTGAATACCACCATCATTCAAATATATACACCAACAATCAGAACCAAAGGGGAAGAAACAGAAGATCTCTACCAACTTTTGCAGTCAGAGATTGATTGAACATGCAATCAAGATGCATTAATAATAATGGGTGACTAGAATGCATAGGAATCAGATTGATTATATCTGTGGAAAGAATCTCTGGAGAAGCTCATTGTCAGCTGTGAAATCTAAGCCAAGTGTGGAACAGAACACCAATTACTCATATGCAAGTTCAAGCTGAAGCTAAGGAAAATTAAATCAAATCCATAGGAACCAAAATTTGACCTTGAGCCTATCCCACCTGAATTTCAAAACCATCTCAGGAACAGGTTTGAGGCTTTGAACACTATTCTATTTATGTATCCCTAAATATATATTATTCCAAAAGAACAAATATGCCTTGGAATAAAGTACAATCAAGGTACTCCATAGTGAAAAGTTCATTTCTCATACTTTAGGCATGTTGATAGGAGATGTCAGTTATTAGAAAAAGACATCAGGGTTGGAATGGTGGTGGGTCAGCAAAAGAAAGGAAGACTAAATAATATGCATTAACACAAGAACTATATCAAAGGCTTTAGTATATCAGAGATAATGAGGGTGCACAATATAGGGCAAGGTTCAAATCATAGATTATTTATAAGGTTGCTATAAATTGTAGTTGCCTTGATGGTACTTAACAAGAAGAAGAAATGGCCTACTCAGTAATTAATTGCACAGTCAACCCAAAGACATAAAATTAGAATTCACCAGCTGCTCCAAGAGAGAAAAATGGACAATCTTCTCCCATTCAGTTTATAGCCTCTGAAAACTTGCTAGAGGAGCAGCTGTTACTTGTTATGACTTAACTACAGTGAGTTTGAGGGAGTTTTTAGGCCTTATCAAATAAATCCTTAATCAGGTCCTCCTTTTTTATATATTTTGTTTGTTTGTTTTCCATTCATTCATTGTTGCACGTTTTCCTACCTACCCACCATTCCCCCGACAGTAGCTTTTCTTATTACAGAGAATGTTGTGTTGTTGCTGTCGAGTTGAGCAGGTCTCATAGCAATCCTATGAACAAAAGACCTGAAGTCTTTCTATAACTATCGTAGTTTCTCAAAGTTCATAGAGTTACCAGACCATGTTGTTTAGAAAGTGAATGAAACTTTGAATTTGGTCACTTTGGAATGAAGAAATTTTTTAAGAACCTTTTATCTTTGGGGTATATTCCCAGTAGTGGAATTGCTGGGTCAAATGATATTTCTATTTGCAACTTTTTGAGAAAGCACCATACCGCTAACCACAGTGGTTGCACCATTTTACACTTCCACCAACAGTGAATAAAGGCTCCAGTATGGCTGCCACCCAAGCAGATAAATGCACACCATGTATATTGTGGCCTAGTTCACGATAGCAAGGAGTGGAAACAACCTAGGTACCCATCAAGAAACGAATGGATGGAGAAGCTGTGGTATATTCACACAATGAAATACTACACTGCATTGAAAAACAAGGAACTCGTGCAATATTATTAAAGATGGGTGACCCTGGAGGACATTATTGAGTGAAATATCTCAGTCACAAAGGGACAAATATTGCTTAGTGCCACTTTTGTAAAATAGGACTGACATCGAGGTTGGGGGGAGACAGAGGAAGATGGCATAAATAATGTATACTACATTGAAACAGATGAGGGAGAAAACTGTTTAAAAGGGATATGTGACTTGGGTATTGTTGTCATGACAGGAGTCCAGAATGAAGGCTGCAGAGTGGAGTGGACCTTGGGGGAGGGATTGTAAAACAATGGGGGAACTTTTACTTTTCAAAGAGGAGAGTGTGCTGGGGGAGGGATGGGCAGGGAGAAAAGTACAACAATGAATGAATGGAAATCCAAGGTCTCTGTACATTTTCATTAAAATTAATTTAAAAAATGATTTTTTTTAAAAAAAGAACCTTTTAAAGGGAGCTCTGGTGGCCTAGTGGCAAGAAGCTGCACTGCAATCTCAGAGGTGTACAGTTCGGATCCGCCAAATGCTCTGCTGGAGAAGGAGGGGCAATCTCCTCCTGTACCAGTCAGATATGATTTGACAGTACACATAAAAATAATAAAATAGTAATAATAAAAAAGAACCTTTTATCTTACCACCCAGTGTTCATTCATTTCATTCTAATACTTAATGAGTCACAAGAAGCAACTATGCTGGAAATATTAAAACAAACAAACAAACAAAAAAACTATTGACAAATAAAAAAAAAAAGACCCCAAACCACCCCTGTATATTGGTGCATGTTAACAATCATCTCTTAGCTACAGAATAAATGAGAAGCATTTAAGTCAATTTAGGTTCATGGTAGTTTTGTGTGTCAGAGTAGAACTTTGTTTCCTAGTATTTTCAATGGCTGGTATTTGTGGAAGTGGGTTGCCAGGCCTTTATTCTGAGGCACCTCTGGGTAAACTCAAACTTGTAACATTTTTCTTAGTAAGCGAACATATCTGTACCATTAGGAATTTAAACTATAGAATACAGACAATAAATATAATTATAATACAAGGCAATGAAAATAATTATAATAAGATAAGCAAAATCACAATGACTAAAGTGTGGTTTAAGAGAACAAAGAAGAAAGTAAATAATTCTGACTGTAGAAGAACAGAAAATAAATTAGGTACAGTGTTGACTTAGGGGCTATTTTTCTTATGTTGAATATGAGAAAACTAAGATTCAGACTGGTTATGCGCCAAGTTCAAAATTGTATGTTTAATTTATGTTAGAATTTAAAAAAATCTAATTTACTTCTCAAGTATGTGCTTCTAACTATCAAGTTCTATTACAAAATATAGTTGGGGTTATAACTTTATTTATTTCAGATTTCCATATGAGGCGAGGCATTTCAGGGAGATAGTATCAATCATGAAAATGAGGAGGCTTATTTAAGCACAGCACATTCCTACATCATTCTCAGCTGGGAATCTATGATGTATAAGCGCAAAGGAGGAGAGACTGGAAACTCAAGTTTGAATTAAGATTGGGTCAGATCTCAGAGAAGCTTCAATGCTTTGCTAAGCAGTTTGCAAGTACATTGCCCTGAATGAGTCTGCCTCATTGATTCTCGGGTCAATCAGGCTGGCCAGCAGGCAGTAAAGATTCCTTCTCTCACTTTTCTCTACAAAAGTTAGAAGCACTAAGAACTCATCTGATTATAGCAACCATTAGAAAACTTCCCTAGTCAGGAAGTTCCAGTACTTTCCTTCTGTAAAAATAATTTCTGACCATAGTTCTCAAAGTCGGTAGTAGTGGTCATGTCCAAACTTTTGAAATGAGATAGACACATTGGGGAATAGAAAACATTTTTTGGTTTAAAATTAAATATAAATTTAATTGTCCATTAAGGAAGCAGAAGTAGATCCTGCAGAACCTCTTTATAAAGGAAACCACATCAGAATCAGGTTCTCAGACATTCTGAGAATTCTAGGAATAAACCCAACATGTATATATCCCTGAAGAAGCAGCAGTGGTCTTAGCAGAGTTCCACACTCGCTGAGAGAAGCAAAGCTGTCTATACACAAGTGTTGGCTTTAAGGTATTTGCAGTTGCATCAGAAGAGAAAACATGCACAGTATTCTGGAAAACTGACAGGATAAAAAACAATGATACATATTTTCACTCCTACTTGAGTCTACTCATTTCTGTAGTGGTAAAAACATAATCATAAAGACAGTCGTCTTTGATCTTGGGCAGCAAAATATCAAGTCTTTCTCACTTCCAGAAAGCAAGATTGTGTCATCTATGTAACACAAGTTACTGATGAGTCTTCCTCATATACTGATGCACAGTTTTCTCCATAGAGTCCAATTTCTTGAGTGATTGCTCAGCAACAGATAATATAAGTATGAAGAAAGGCTACAACCCTGATGTACACCTTCCTGATGTTAAACCATATTTGACTGTGCAGGTCACAACGAATTGTGACCCATCTTGAAAACCGTGGTAGTTCCAGAACACTTGACTGTGCTTATGCGAAGCCTATACTTGCACAAGGAGACAGTCATCAGAAAAAAGCAAGGATTGTTCAAAACCAGGAAAGGTGAACACCAGGGATGCATCCTATCTCCATGCCTTTTCAATTTATATGTGAAACAGATCATCTAGGAGGCTAGACTTTATGAAGAAGAATGTTGTATCAGGATTGGAGAAAGACTCATCAACAACCTGAGTTATGCAGATGGCACAACCTTGCTTGATGAAACTGAAGAGAACTTAGGCATTTCCTGCAGAAGTTCAAGGACTGCAGCTTTCAAAATTGAAGCTCAACATCAAGAAAACAAAGATTTTCACCACCAGGCCAGCTGACAGTATCATGATAAATGTAGAAGAGATTGAGATTGTCAACAGCTTCAGTTTGTTTACTTTGTCCACAATCAATACTTTTGGTACTAGAAGCAAGGAAATGAAAAGACAAATTGCATTTGGAAAATTCACTGTCAGGGACCTCTCTAGAGGACTGAAGACTAGATGTCAGTCTAGAACTAAGGTGTGTCTTATCCAAGCCATGGGTTTTGGACATACTTACTATACATCAGAGAGTTGGACAATGAATAGGGCTAACAGAAGAATAGATGCTTTCCAGTTGTGGTGCTGGAGAACAGTACTAATCATACCATGGACTGCTAAAAGAACAAACAGATCTGTAAGATGATGGTGAAAACCAGGCTGCTTCCTAGAGACAAGGATTTTGAATCTCTGTATCACATACTTTGGGCATGTTGCCAGGAGGGAACAGTCCTTGAAGAAAGTCATCATGCTTGAAAGGGTGAAGGGACTGTTAGAGAGAGGAAGACCCTGGATGAGTTGGATTGACTCAGTGATTGAGGTAATGCAGGTAGGTAGGTCAGAGACAATAAAATTGGCTCAAAATCGAACAGGGTTCAGACCTGCTATACATTGGATCACTATGCATCACAAGCACATAAGAACAATAAAGAGTGTTTCTTGCTCTTTTTAAGACAATTGATTCATGGTCTAGATACAGGTTTTAATTGAGCATAGTTAAATGTTCTAGAAATCACATTCTTTTCACGGTTAACCATAGTTAGTCAGGATACACACAGTCAAATGCTTTCGCATAGCCATAACACAAATAGACATTCTTATTGTATTCTCTGCTTTTAGCCAGGAACCATCTGACATCAGCAATGATTTGCCTGCTGCAGTGGCCTTTTCTCAACCCAGTTTGAACTCCTGGCAGATATGTTAATGTACTCTTTTAGCCAATTGGTCCAGATAAAGGTCTTGCATGATACAATTAAGTATTCTAAGATTCTCATTCTTCTCAATGTTAGGAATAATTTGTTATAATCCACAAAATTAAGTGAATTTGCATAGTCAAAAAAAAAGCACAGATAGACATTTGTCTGGTATTCTTTGCTTTCAATTAGAAAATCGCTGGTGCCATGGTTTCTTCTAAATCCATCTTGAACTTCTGGCAATTTTCTATGTGCTATTCATTTTTTAAATGACCTTCAGCAATATTTTGCTTACATATAGCATTAATGATATTGTTAAATTCCACATTCTGTCAGATCATTTTTCTTGGGGATGGGAATAAATATGGATCTCTTCCAGTCAATTGGCTAGGCAGCTGTCCTTCAAATTCACTGGCATAGACTTGTGAGCATTTCCAGGGATGCATTTACTAGTTTGTAAAAGTTAATTAGTATTGCAAAGATTCTTGAAGCTTTATTGGTTTGCCAGCACCTTCAGTGTAGCTTGAACTTCTTCTTTACTGTTGGTTCTTGTTCATATGTTATTTCCTGAAATTTTTCATTGTCAATAAATTCTTTTTGGTACAATGTCTCTATATACTACTTTCATCCTCTTTTGATGTCTCCTGGACAATTCAAGATTTTGCCCATAGTATCACTCAATATTGAATTTGGTTTTTCAGTTTTTTCAAAATAAAAAATGCTCAGCAAGCTCTTCCCTTTTTATTTTCCAACTCCAACTCTTTGTACATTCAGTTACGATACTTTTTTAATTTGTCTTCTCGAGCTGCCCTTTGAAATCTTCTGTTCATTTATTGGACTTTGGCATTTCTTCCCACCAATTTTGCCCTTTTTAAAAATTTATATTCACTCTAGTTCAATTTTCTGAATTTATTCTAACACCTGTTTTGGGTTCCTCTTCTGTTATTCTAATAACTTTTTTGCTTTCCTTATGGATGATATATTTTATATCATCCCATAATTCATCTGGTCTTTGATCATTATTGTTTAGTGTCTCACTCAAATCTATTCTGGAATTTATTTTTAAATTTATGCTTGGTACAGGATGGATATTCAGCAATTTAGGGCTGTCATTATTGTAATAACCATTTTGATGATTTCCTTTGATCAAGCTTTGTTAGAGAGAAAGGTGGATAAAGGTTACAATACCATGCAGACTTTAGTTATGAACAAGATCCTGACACCATGTAAAGAATCTGTAGTTTGGTCAGACTAAATGCATTCATATCAGTTCTTATTTAAGTCTAATACTGCAACAAAAGTCTCCAAAAACTTCAAGTGCAGTAAGTGAAAGCAATCATAATAAAAAAAAAATATTGCAAGTCGGGAATGGTCTGATTGTTTCAGAGTGCAAACAAATTTACACACACTAAAGCAGAGCTTCAAAGATGGAAGTATCTCACTTAAGGACGGCAATACCCCACACAAAGGAGCAGCCCAGTCCAGTGCATTATGTGTGTGGCCTTTCACAATCTTGTCAGCATTCAGGACTCAGCCCTTAATCTTTCCCATTTTAGTTACAAGGGGAGAAAAAAGAAACAAACACCACCAAAATTGTAAGAATTCTGAAGTAGTCTTTACTTTCTTTGTGAGACAGAATTTTGTAAGAGCCATATAAAGACCATATAAGACCAATAAAGCCCTACATTAAATGGAAATTATAAGATGTCTTTAAATTGAACATTAAAGATGCAGAAAATACCTGCAAACTAGTGCTGTATTAATACTTCAGTTGGAAGGAAGAAAGATAGCTCTAATTTAAAACAAATATTAGCTTTAATGAACCCTTGGAATGCATTGTTAATTATAAACGCTTGCATGTTTCATCTTACCTAATAATCCTAACAAAATTTTAAGGTAAATTGTGCTATTACCATTTTGATGTAAGTGAAGAGAGGAATGAGAATATCTTTTCCTTTGTCTAGGTAACTGTTGTTGTTGCTGTTATATGCCATCAAGTTGCTTGCAACTCATAACAATCATATGTACAAGAGCCCTAAACTCTGTTCTATTCTGTGCCAACCTCACTGTCTCTGACACATCCACTCCCATTACCCCAATCACCAAATAAATCCATCTCATCGAGGGTCTTCTTCTCCTGCACCGTCCTTTAACTCTCCCAAAGATGATGTCCCTCTCCAAGGACTGGCCCCTCCTTGCAACATTCCCAAAGTATGTCAGACGAAGCTTCAGAATCTTTGCCTTCAAGGAGCAGCCAGGTTTCACCCTCTCCAGGGCAAACCTGCTTGTTCTCATAGCAATCTATTGTAAATTCAACACTTTTCTCCAGCACCATAGCTCAAAGGCATCAATTCTCTTTCTATCATCCCTAGTCACTGTTTAGCTCTCCAATGTATAGCAAACAATTGTGAAGATTATGGCCTGGATCAGGAACACCTTAGTTGCAAGCCTGACATCGTTGCTCTTCAGTACTCTGGAGAGGTCTCTGACAGTTGACTTTCCCAATGCAATTCCTCCCCAAATTTCCTGGCTGCTGGTACCAAGAGTATTGACTGTGGATCCAAGCAAACTAAAACTAGTAACTATCTCACTTCACCATCCATATTGATGCTGCTAATTGGCCCTATAGTGAGAATCTTTGTTTTCTTGATGTTGAGCTTCAGTCCATATTGAAGGATACGACCTTCTGCAGCAAGTGCTTCAGGTCCTCCTCAGTTTCTGCAAGCAGCTTATGTCATCTGCATAGCGCAGATTGTTGGTGACTCTTCCACCAATCTTTATGTCACATTCCTCCTCATACAGCCCAGCATTCCAGATTACCTGTTCTGAATATAGAGTGAAAAGGTGTGGAGACAGAATATATCCCTAGTGAATACCTTTCCTGATTTTGAACCATGCAGTGTCTCCTTGCTCTGTTCTGACAACTGCCTCTTAGTTCAAGTATAGGTTTCGCATAAGCACAATCAAATGTTCTGGGGTTCCCATTTTTCTCAGAGTCAGCCACAGCTTGTTGTGATCCACACAGTCAAAAGCCTTTGCATAGGCAATGAAGCACAGACAGACATTGCTCTGGTGCTCTCTGTTTTCTGCCAAGTTCCACCTAACATTAGCTATAATATCCCTAGTATCATGGCCTCTTCTAAATCCAGATTGTACATCTGGCAGTTCTCTGTTTTTGTGTGGCTCCAGTTGTTTATGGATCATTTTCATCAGAATCTTGCTTGCCTGTGATATTAATGATATTGTTCGATAATTTCTCCACTCTGTTGGATCACCATTCCTTGGAATAGGAACAAATATAGATCTCTTCCAGTAGGTTGGCCAGCTGGCTATCCTCCAGATTTCTTGGCACAATTTAGTGAGTACATCCAGAGCAGTGTGTATTTGTTGAAACATGTCAATTGATATGCCGCCAACTCCTGAAGCCTTGTTTTTTGTCAATTCTTTCAGAGCAACTTGAACTTCCTCCTTCATCACCATAGGCTCTTACTCATACCTTATTTCATTAAATTCTTCTGTGTCAGCCAATTCCTTCTTGTACAGTGACTCTGTATACTCATTCCATCTTCTTTTAATGCTTCTTTGATCATTTAACACTTTGTCCAAAGCATTCTTAAATATTGTCACTCATGGCTTGAATTTGTTTTTCAATACCTTCAGCTTAAGGAATGCTGAACAAGTTTAGCCCTTTTGATTTTTCTGACTCTTTACACATTTCATTATAGTATCTTGTTTTGTCATCCCAAGCTGCTCTTTGAAATTTTTTGTTCAGTTCGTTAATTTTTCTATTGCTTCCTTTAGCTTTGGCTTCTCGGCACTCTAATGCAATATTCAGAATATCATCTGACATCCATCTTGGTCTTTTCTTTCTCTTCAGCTGTTGTAATGGTTTTGCATTCTACATGGATGATATTTTTGATATCCTCCCACAGTTCATTTGGTATACGCTTATTGCTGTTCAAGGACTCAAATCTGTTCCTGAGATGGTTTTGAAATTTGAGTGGGATAGACTTAAGGTCCAAATTTTTGTTCCTGTAGATTTTATTTTATTTTTTTCAACTTCACCTTGAACTTGCATATGAGCAGTTGATGGTCTGTCCAACAATCAGCACCTGGCCTGGTTTTCACAGCTCATATTGAGCTTCTCCAGCAATTCTTTCTAGAAATTTAATTGATTTTATTCCTATGCATACCATCAGGTGAGATCCATGTGTATAGCCTGTGTTAGTGTTTCTTATAAAAGTATTAGCAATGAAATAAATCATTTTTGTGTGGCTTTTCACAGTCTTGTCAATATTCAGAATTCAGCCCTTAATCTTTCCCATTTTAGTTACAAGGGGAGAAAAAAGAAACAAACACCACCAAAATTGTAAGAATTCTGAAGTAGTCTTTACTTTCTTTGTGAGACAGAATTTTGTAAGAGCCATATAAAGACCATATAAGACCAATAAAGCCCTACATTAAATGGAAAGTACAAGATGTCTTTAAATAGAACATTAAAGATGCAGAAAATGCCTGTATACTAATGCTGTATTAATACTTCAACTGGAGTGAAGAAAGATAGCTCTAATTTAAAACAAATATTAGCTTTAATGAACCATTGGAATCTATTGTTAATTGTAAACACTTGCATGTTTTATATTACCTAATAATCCTAATAAAATTTTAAGGTAAATTGTGCTGTTACCATTTTTATATAAGTGAAGAGAGACACAAGAAATTCTTTTCCTTTGTCTATGTGACTAATAAGAAAGGGAAAAAAAAACCTTAAAAACCCATTTCCATTGGGTTGGAACTAACTTGTTGTTAACCCTCAGGTAGGTTTAAGAGGCTGTACATTACATGGGAGGATATTTGTCCACCTTTTTACCAAGGATCAAATTTGATCGCCCACCTTTTTACCAAGGAGCAAATCCCAAGGATTGAAACAACATGCATTTGAGTTGGCAACTCCTTACCTTATAGGGCACCAGAGCTCTGAATGAATTTCAAACAATCTGACTCTCAAATGGGAAAGTGATAACCTCTTCTACAAATGGTGCTGGCAAAACTGAACTTCCATAAGTAGAAAGCTGAAACAGGATCCACATCTCACACCATACACAAAAATCAACTCAAGGTGGATCAGCAGCGACCTGGGAATCAAGCCCAAAACCATAACGTTCATAAGAGACAAGCTGGGGTCAAGCTTTGACACACTAGTCCAAGGTATAAAGAGACTGCCAAATACAACCAGAAATACACAATCTGAAAAGGATAAAATTGATGCATAAAATCTTCTAAAGATTAAATCCATGTGTGCATCAAAAACTTTTTCCTACAGGGTGAAAAGAAAACCTACAGACTGGGAACAACCATTTGGTAATACAAGAGTCTTATAACAAAAGTTTACAGAATAGTCCTGGGCTTCAAC
>NW_006399858.1:12064410-12065430 GCF_000299155.1 Elephantulus edwardii
AAACGAAGACTTGTACATGAATGTTCATAGTAGTATTATTCACCATCACAAAAATATGGGAACAACCCAAATGTCCAAATACAAACTAATGGATTGAGAAATTATGATACATTCACACAATGGAATACTATACAGAATGAAGAAATAATGATTTTGTAAATTATCACCTAACTTGGGAGGAACTAGAAAGCATTACGCTGAGTGAACTAACTCGGTCCCACAAGAATAAATATTGTACAAAATCATTAGTGTACAATGACTTTAAGGATCTAAGAGGGGTGGGAGAGGATAGAAGCAGAGGGATGAGGCTGTGCAGGGGGAGGGGGAGATTAACCATGGTGTTGTACAATTTGATGGGTGGGATGTGGGAAATTGAAAGAATCTGATTTCACAAGCAATGTATTCAAATTTTGTAAATAAATTAGGATACAATTTAAAAAAGACATTTTGAAATATACATCAGGTGACATTCTTTCAAAAGGTCACAGCCTTAACAATCCTTAGAAGCAAGTCTATTCTTTAGATTATGAGTTCATCAATGAGTCAGAATCAACTCTATGGCAAGGAACAGCAAAGAAACACTGGTCTTTTTTGGAAGCAGCTGTTAATATACAAAAGGCAATGAACTGAAGTTAAATTCTGAAAAACATTACTATTTTAAATATTTTCTGGAATATTTAATGTTATTTGGCACTTCACATAAATGGAATGCTACATTATTTATCCTTATCCTTTTGTGACTGATTTACTTAATGCAGCATGTATCAGAATGCATTTCACCTTTTGGCAAGAAAAAATAATCTTTATTGTTGTTTTTGTTTTAAATAGCTTAATTAAGAACGTGATTATAAGTTTCAGGTAAGAATGTGATTATCAGTTTCAACCTCAGTTTGAGATTTTAAAAATCAAACATTTTTGTAGAAGATTATGAAATTTTACTTCATAAGTCCTTTATGATACAGCATTTTCCTGGCATTTATGCATGTGTGTGTGTGTGTGTGTGTGTGTGTGTGTGTGTGT
>NW_006399858.1:12066920-12076616 GCF_000299155.1 Elephantulus edwardii
CTTGGGAGGGTGGAGCAACAGTGCAAGAGAGGAAGACTCCCGACTAAATGGTTTGATTCAGTGACAAGGGAAATGGTAGTAAATGTGTCAGAGATGATAAGATTGGCACAGGATAGACCAGGGTTTAGGACTGTTGTACATAGGGTCGCTATGAGTCATAGGTGGCTCAATTGCACCTAACAACAACAACTACTTAAAATTAGAAGAAACTGAAAAAAATCAATGGTTGTAACTATATTACTGATCACAAGAATGGAAGTTTGAAGCTGGGATCAATCAAGGAAACTGCCATAGACTGAACAAAAATGGTCATAAAGACAAACGAATTTGGAAGAACACAATTAAGCTATTACTCACTTAAAGAGAGATGAACTTAAAATTCATGTTGCAGCCTTCAATATGGCTTTTATTTCAATGTTAAGAAAGCAAAAATCCGCACTACCAAGCCAATAGGCAAACATCATGGTAGGTGGAGAAAGGATTGAAGTTGTTAATTATTTCAACTTACTCAGATGTATAAACAACACCCTTGGCACCAGCAGTCAAGAAATCAAAAGAGGAGGTACAGTGAGAAAATATGCTCGCAAGGATCTATTCATAGTGGTAAAGAGCAACAATGTCTGTCTAAAGATTAAGGTGCAACTGATCTAAACTATGATCTTTGAAGTTACTTGCTTTGTCTCTGAAAGCTAAACAATGACTGAGGATCACAAAGGAAGAATTAATGCCTTTGAGTTGTGGTGCTGGAGAAGAGTATTGGTTATCTCATGAACTACCAAGAGAATAAACAGGCTGTCCTAGAGAAAGTGAAACTAAGGCACTTTTTGGAGGCAAGGATGATGAAACTCCATCTCACATTCTTTGAGAATGTTTTAAGAGGGACCAGTCCTTGGTGAAGGACATCATGCTTGGAAATAAGGAGGATCAGTACAGAGAAAGACCCTCAACAAGATGGGTTGACAAAGTAACTACAGAAATGGGGTCAAGTGTGTCAGAGGTGGTGAGTTTGACTCAGAATGGGACAAGGTTCAGAGTCAATGTCAATAGTGTCGCTATGAATCACAGACCACAGAGTAACACATAACAACAACTTTTAAAAAGTGATGATTTAGTAGATAAGGAGTTGTTCAAAGGTAGGCACTTTGAAGTCACCCGCTGCTCCTGAGAAGAAAAATGGGCAATTTCCTCTGATACAGTTTGTATTCTCTGAAAACTCACTGGAGAGTCAGCTAGGACTCAGTTCTGGGTCAATGGCAAGAGTTTGAGATTGGTTTGTTTGTTTGTTTTGACTTAAGGGAAATCGACTGGAAGCAACCACGTTTTCCAAAATTAAAGTAAAAGCAGACTAAAAAGAGAAAAAAAAACCTAACAAAAAATCAAAACAAAACAAAACAAAACACCCTTAAAATAATTTCCCTGAGTCTTCATTTTCAATAGGAAACTAGAGGTGCAATTTGCTTCTCCAGTCACTTCCATTAAAATATATTGATTCCTAGGAAAAAGGCTTCCAGCATATTTATTCTGGAATATTCTAGGTTATGGATTCATATCTATCAGAATTCTTTGTTGGCTGAAGGCAACTCTTACTAAATAAGTCAAAAGAGAGAAAGCAAACAAAAGAATAGAAACATATAAATAAATGGGCACACAATGTTAAAGATAAGTCTGGATAATTAGGTTTCAGGAAATTTTGGAACCTGGAAAACCCTCAAGAGGATTATCTCCTTAAAACTATGGGAGAATATTTTCAGGGAAAAATGTCACAGGTTGAAATATTTCTCTTCTTGTGTCACTCTGCTCAAGATTCATTGTATTTTATTTTATTTTATTATTTTGCGCATGTGTACCATCAAATTGGATCTGACTGGTCCAGGAGGACATTATCCCTCCTTCTCCAGCAGAGCATCTGGTGGATTTGAACCTCACGCCTCTGGGATTGCAAAGTAGCTTCTTGCCACTAGGCCACCAGAGCTCCCTAACAAGATTTTTAATCTTGAAAGAAAGGAAATTTGGCTCACATTCATTCTTTGAGAATACTCGGCCTATTTTAAGGTAAAGATTATTTTAAATCTTTGAGAAGAATGGCAATTTGTATTTGCCTCCTAACTATGGTATCTGTTCCTGAAATGTTATTGTTGTTGTTGTTGTTGTTGTTGTGTGCCATCAAGTTGCTTGCAACTCATAGAGACCTTATGAATAAGAGCCCTAAATGCCGTTCTATGCTGTGCCAACCTTGCCATCTCAAACACACTCATTCTCACCACTCCAGTCACAGAATCGATCCATTTCATCAAGGGTCTTCCTCTCCTGCGCCATCCCTCCACTCTCCCAAACATGAGGTCCTTCTCTAAGGACCAGTCCCTCCTTGCAACATGCCCAAAGTATGCCAGGCGAAGCTTCAGAATCCTTGACTCCAAGGAGCACTCTGGCTTCACCCTCACCAAGACAAATCTGTTTGTTCTCCTAGCAGTCCATGCTATATTCAACACTCTTCTTCAGCACCACAGCTCAAAGGCATCAATTCTCTTTCTGTCATTCCTATTCACTGTCCAACTCTCCAATGCATACCACGTAACTGCAAAGACTATAGCCAAGATCAGTTGCACCTTAGTCTCCAGCCTGAAGTGTTGCTCTTTAATACTCTTGAGAGGTCCCTCACAGCTGACTTTCCCAATGCAATTCATCTCCTGATTTCCTGGCTGCTATTACCAAGAGTGTTGACTGTGGAACTAAGTAAACTAAATCTGTTGACTATCTCAATCTCATCACCATCCATGCTGATGTTGTCAATTGGCCCAATGATGAGAATCTTTGTTTTCTTGATGTTGAGCTTCAATCCATATTGAAGACTGAAGTCCTTGACCTTCTGCAGCAAGCGCTTCAGGTCCTCCTCAGTACAGCCTGGAAAATCCTGCAGAGTAGTTCTACTCTGCTCACATAGGGTTTTCATGGGTCAGAGTCAAGTCAACAATAACAGCAGCAAATACTAACAAAATTTTGCTGTCACAAACTATCAGTAGCATTAGTAACATCAGTAGAAAAACCTGGTTATCTGTTTTCATTAAAAACAACACACACACACACACACACACACACACACACACACACACACAAACCAAAACCAAAACAACACACTACAACTAAGAAAACCTCCTTGAGCAATTCTACTCTGTAAGATGTGGAGTCACTATGAGTCAGTTACTGAAAGCTGGAGAATGAATAAGGAGGGCAGGGAGAAGAAATGATGCCTTTGAAATATGGTGTTGACAAAGATTACTGCCTATTACATGGACTACCAAAAGAATAAGCAAATCTTTCTTGAAGGAAGTACAACCAGAGTGCTTCTAAAGAGCAAAGAGAGTAAAACTTTGTCTCACTTGTTTTGTCGAGAGATATGATGCTGAAAGGTAGTCTTTCTGTCTAGTTGTGTGCTGTTGGTTTAGAAGTCAGAGCTGATCATTGAGCAGGTTTTCGGAGGTAATGAATCACACAGAAAAGATTGTCTATCCTTCTCACACAGAGAAACTGGTAAATTCACGCTGTCTGCCTTTGAAATGGCAGCATAACTCCATACCACTAAGCCACCAGCAAAAATGTGGAAGGTCCTCAAACAGCATGGATTGGCAAAATTACCACTACAATGGGGGTGTTTAGCAAGACAGAGATTGTGAGGACAGTGTAAGATAAGGCAAGTTCATATCTGTTGTTCATATGGTCGCTATGAATGGTTGTTGACTCAAAAGCATTTAACAACATGAGTTAACATCCACAGAAACAGGTTAGGAATTGTTCACGTTAATCGCGGAGAAAGGGAAATCACCTGGAAACTTCATGATTCCTTATGGTGGATAAGTCATTCTCAAGAAGTGTTATGAAATGACAGGAAATACGACTTAAGTAACTCAAAACAACATATGTCATCTTGAGTCACAAATGTTAACATAGTTTAAAATGGCATGTTAATATAGAATGCTAGTTTATAGTCCACCTATTTGTATTTAAAGCCTGGCTCTATTTGTACTTGCTGTACCACCTTAGATAATTTTTTTCACTTCTTTGTATTTTCATTTCCTCGTTGGTGAGGTGAATATATTAATATTACTCACCCAGGATTGAAACTGGCCCAATACTAGGTACAAAATGAGGAGTATGTATTTGTTAATTATTATTATTGGAAGCAAGAGTGGCATCCACTTCTGTAAATAGCTTGGCTGCAGAAACCCTATAAACCTGGAGGAAGGATGAAAGCCACGCAGGCAAGTGTCAAGGACTTCCATTCTTAGGGTAGCTATGAGTCACCTATGACTCTACGGCACTCAACAACTACAGCAATTATTATGATGATGATGAAGAATACATGAACAAATAAAGCATAACACATTAAAAATATAAATATGTTATTTTTAAATAACAGTATATTTCAAAGTTTAAAAGATATTTTTATCAGAAGATGGTACTAAGATAAAACAGTATATTAGATTTTCTCATAAATTAAATTGTCCTTCTCAACTGATGAAAATTAGCCAATTTTTCTGATAGCTTTACAAAAAAGATTTATTAATTTGATTTGTTTAGAAAAGATTTTACCTAAATTTAAAATATTCACTTTGCTACTTATCTTTTGGACTGATCTTGATTTGTACCAAGAAGAAAATCGTATAGGCTCAGAATTTACACAGTTTTTTTTACAAGCCAAACAATGCCATCCACATACATAGTAAACATTACAAGATTTAGTTGGGTCACACTGTATTGGCTGAGTAACAATAGCAATCTATATTTTCACTAAAGTCATTAATCATTCCTGCTTCTAAAACAATAAACAAGTGAATCAATTGCCATAAGGGAGTCAATTTTCAAATAAACATGATTAAATAAACACCAAAAAGGTAGGCAAAACACAGTCAACAGCCTGTATTTTACAGTAAGTTTTTCTTGACATCCTCTTTGAGCTATCAGTGGAATCCTTGCTTTCTCTTAAAGAAATAGCTTCTTTTGAAAGCTTACAAATGTTTAGCCACAGCTGAAGGTTCTATGTTTTCTTACAGAAATACATTCAGTAATTTAAAGGATTTTATATTTTACTACTAACTAAAGGACTGCAATTTTAAGCCCATTCCCCCACAATTTTGGCAAAAGACAGCCCTGAGGATATACTTCTGAAAAGTCACAAGCTGGGAAGTATTATGGAACACAGCTCGACATGTACACATGGGGTTTCCAAGACTTAGAATTAAATTAATGGCAACGAGTTAGTTTCAAAAAACATATGACCATGTTGTCACTTTCAAAATCTTCTCAACTATACCACAGAAATAGAGGTATTCCTTCTAACCATCCTTCACCTAATTCAGAAAGTCAGAAATTTGAAGAACTGTAAGAATAGCTTACATTAAACTACATCATGGAAGCAGATCCACCATTAGTTTCCTACATAATGAAGACTTATTAACTTGTCGTTGTTATTGTTGTTATGTGCCATCGAGTCGCTTGCAACTCCTACCGACCCTATGTACGAGAGTTCTAAATGTTGTTCTATCCTGTGTCAACCTAGCCATCTCAAACGCACTTATTCCCACCGCTCCAGTCACAGAATTGATCTATCTCACCAAAGGTCTTCCTCTCCTTCGCCACCCCTCCACTCTGCCAAACATGATGTCCCTCTCCAAGGACCAGTCCCTCCTTGCAACATGCCCAAAATATGTCAGACAAAGCTTCAGAATCCTTGACTCAAGGGAACACTCTGGCTTTACCCTCTCCAGGACAAACCTGTTTGTTCTCCTAGCAGTCCATGGTATATTCAACACTCTTCTCATCTTCTCCAGCATCACAGCTCAAAGGCATCAATCCTCTTTCTATCAACCATATTCACTGTCCAACTATTAATATGAGTAAGGAAAATAATTGGAAGCAGGCATGGCATACACTTCCTAAACAACATGCCTCTGAAAACGCTATGAACTTTGACAAATGATGATAGTTATAGAAAGACTTCAGGCCCTTTGTTCATAGAGTTGCTATGAGTTGTGCTCGACTTGACACCAATCAACAACAACAATAAGGGAAACAAATGAATGGACAATCAGGCACAGTTGTGGTAAATAAAGTTACAAAACAAAATGATTATTTGAAAATAATGTGTTTTGTAAACTTCTCCTCAAATCACAGTAAAATTTTGGGAGGAAACAGATCCTGATACAAGTTTAGGAGTAATTGAGGAAAATCAGTGATAAAATTCTTTGTTTACAAGCACAGCTATGCATGTCTACCAGCTGCCTCTCAGTTTGCCTTACTGTAGTATCTTTCACAGTGGTGTGTGTCATAGTTTAGATTGTGTCCCTCCAAACCCATATATAGATATATTATGATAAAATGTAATGATATAATGTGAGTAGGGTCCAATTTGAATCAATTTGTGTTATGTTATAGTAGTATTATATAACTATGACAGTATAACATTGGAAGTTATACGACCAGTATTTCCAATAAGAAGGACAAGTTTCAGCACAGCTTCCAGACAAAGTCAGATTATGCAAAAAGACAGGAAGTAATTTATTCTGAAAATTACACAATAAAAAACTTGTTCTAAAACAGAGTGTCACAGATGAGGCCATATTTAATTTTCTTATAAAACAGGTTATTACCTAACTGAAATTAAAAACATATGCAAGTAGTAATTAAAATCCAAAAATTGGGGGACCATCCCAGGGGCTAAACAGGACAAAAGACTTTAGTATATAAAAGCAGAGGAAAGATTTTCCTTAGCTCTCAGCAACAGAAGGTTGACCTGTAAGCCTCTGCATACAAACACAGGACCAAGTGGGAGGTCCTTATCTCTCACCACATCAAGGGGGGGAAAAGGCCACTAAACTGCAGGAGAAAAGGTGAGGCAAGGTAAGGCTCTGTGCCAAGAGCAAGCACTCTCCAATGTTCTCTGGAAAGAGAGAGAGCGCGCAAATTCAGACCTCCTGCACACATGCTGCTTGAGCTGGCAGCCCTAATCTTTAATCTCCGTTCACTCCAGAGACAAAGGAAGATATTAAGCTCCAGGAGAAATGGTACATGAGAAACTGCTTAAGTAGAGACCTTGTTCTCACACCACTTAGCCACTTCATACATAAAGGAGGCCTATACGGGCGTCAGGTGAATATTTTAAGACAAGATTCCTACAGGGATACAGTGCATAACAGAGACAACCTCAAAGATTTTGAAAAAGACAAATTTCCCCTGAAAGTACTTACAGTGGAGTGAATACTCACCACATTTTAACACGGCAACCAAGTAGTAACAGTATAAAGTTAAGAACCAACAAAAACTTTCGCAGACACAATAGAAACAACCTAACACTTATGAAGAAAACCTTCACATAATGTCAAGAAAGCAACAGGCACCTTCAAACACTGAAAACACAAACGAAGCCTTCTCAAAATAAAAACAACAACAAAAAAAACAAAGCAGAGACTATCAGAGACCTCATGAATAACCAGAAAGTGAAAAAGGCAGATGATATATGTTGAAAGGGAGACCTTTAAAACAGCTACAAATGAAAGCACAAATGATAGAAGAAACAATGGAAGCCATAATCAAAAGGAATAACCAAGAGGTAGAGAACCAAAAAAAGGAAAAAAAGGACATTAATGAAAAGTTGTAATAATTAAAGACAATAATTAAAGGTCAAGAAGACATAACATTAGTCTACATCTATAAACCAAATGATAGACCTGCTAAATATATAAAGCAACTGTTGATAGAATTTAAGAAAGAAATAGACAGCACCACAATAGACATTAGCATACCACTCTTGCCAAAGGATAGGTTAACTCAAAAGAAACTTAACAAAGTTACACAAGACTTAAATTACACGGTCAGTCAGCTTGACCTTGTGAATATATCTTGAGCACTGCACCAAAAAAAACCCCAAAACACCTCAATTCACTTTCTTCTCAAGTGCACATGGTATATTCTCCAGTTTTGATCATGTATTAGGATACACTGCAAGCCACAAGAAATAAAAAAATGTTCATATAATACAAAGTATCTTCTCAGACCACAATGCCATAAAACTGGAAATTAACCACAAGATGATAAAGCTTATAATGCCACCAATATAGAAGCTAAATAACACAATGCTAGAACACAATTGGGTAATAGAAGACACACACACACACACACACACACACACACACAAATAAGAAAAGAATGAAAAAAAGAAGCAAAATTAATAATCTAACTCAATACCTTCATAAAATAGAAAAAGAACTACAATCCAACCCAATAGCCTCTAGAAGAAAGGAAATTATAAGGATAAGAGCTGAAATCAATGAGATAGAAAACAGAAAAATAATTCAAACCATCAATAAGATGAGGAGTTGTTTTGTGTGTGTTTGGGGTTTATTTTTTTTTTAATTTTCAATAAAATTGACAAACTGCTGGCAAACTTAACAAAAGGAAAAAAGGAGAAGCACAGTAGCTTGATTAAGGAATGCTGGAGGTGACATCACAACAGAACAAGGAGAAATGAAATAAAAAAAAATTGAAATATTATTAATATTGTGAATATTGGATAAATTTGAAACTTAAAGGAAACAGACAAATTCCTTAAAATGCATGCCCTGGGTAAAACATTGCCAGATGAAGACTCCCACAAAAAAAAAATCCAAAAAAAAAAACCCAACCCTGGACCAGAGACAAAGTGGGATCAAGTTTAGACAGCCTAGTCTATGATATAAAGAGACTGCCAAAATTTATAAAATTTATTAATGAGACCTTCTAAAAATTGGTGGATGAGACCTTCTAAAGATTATGTTCCTGTGTGCATCAAAAACTTTTCTCAACAGAATTAATAGAAAACCTACTGACTGGGAATAAACCTTTGCCAACACCATCTCAGACAAAGATCTCATGATGAAAATTTACAGAATCCTACAGAGCCTCCAGAAAAAAGACTAATAATCCAAGTACAAAATGGGCAAAAGGCACAGAAATAGGACATTCAGATGACCAACAAAATATGAAGAAATATTCAAAATCAATGGCAATAAGAGAGATGCAAATCAAAACCACAATAAGATACCATCTTACCCCAGTAGCAGTGAACAAGTTTAGCAGGGCAGCAAGTAATAAATGTTGGAGAGGATATGGTGAGAAAGAACTCTCATACGTTGTTAAAGAGATTGTAAAATGATACAACCACTCTGGAAGGCAGTTTGGTGTTTCCTCAAAAAGCTGAACATAGAAATTCCATATTACTAGCTATTCTATTGCTTGCAATATACCGTGCAAAAATGAGAACTAAGGTACAGAGACTTGTACACCAATATTCACAGCAGTGTTATTCCCCATAGCAAGAACATGGAAACAGCCCAAATTTCCAACCACAAGCAAATGGACTGAGAAATTATGGTACAATCACACAATGGAATACTATGCAGCACATAGGAGCAATGATTTTGTAAATTACTGCCTAAAATGGGAGGGATTGGAGAGCATTATGTCAAGTGAACTACCTCAGTTTCATATAGATAAATACTGATTAAGACCATTATTACAGAATGAGTATGAGGATCCAAGGGGAGGAGGCTTAATAATAAGGTCACGTAGTTTGATGGGTCAGGGAAGAGATGGGAAAAGGAAAGGGAAAGATCTGGTGCTAAAAAACAATACATATGAACTTTAAAAATAAATCAGTATAAAATT
>NW_006399858.1:12077614-12142905 GCF_000299155.1 Elephantulus edwardii
AATCATAAAAACTATGATTAGCTTTGTGAAGACAAAAAACCCAGAACATTTAATTGTCCCCATTCAGAATTTGTTCATAGGCAAAGACAAAAGAATAAGGAGATACTTAATAACATAAAATTAGAAAATATGTGCATCAAAATTCTATCCTTTCACCATAGTTATTCAAGCCATATACTGAACAAATAATATGAGTAGATAGATTATGTTAAGAAGAATATGACATTAAACTTGGAAGAAAATCCATTAACAACTTTTGATATAAATATATGTGTGTATGTATTCTAAATTTCACTAAAAATGACATTAGAAGATTAAATAATATCTATTATTAAAACCAATATATTGTTGTTGTTGTTGTTGTTGTTATATGCTGTTGAGTAGCCTGTGACTCGTAGTGACCCTATGCACAACAGCCGCAGCCCCTGTTCTGTCCCTTGCCAATCTTGTTGTCTCCGACACACGTACCCTCACTACTGCAGTGACTGAATCACTCCATCTCATTGAGGGTCTTCCTCTTTTGCGCTGTCCCTCCATCTTCCCAAGCATTTTGTCCCTCTCCAAGGACTGATCCCACCTTGCAACATATCCAAAGCATGTCAGACAAAGCTTCAGAATCCTTGCCTCCAAGGAGCAGTCTGGGTTTACCCTCTCCAGGATGAACTTGTTTGTTCTCCTAGCAGTCTATGACGTACTCAATACTCTTCTCCGGCACCACAGTTCAAAGGCATCAACTCTCCTCCTATCATCCTAGTCATTGTCCAGCTTTCTCATGCATATCAAGTAATTGCAAAGACCTATATATACTAATTTAAAATTGCTGTTGGTCTATGCTGTCAAGTCAGAACTGACTCATAGTTGACCCCCTTCCCCATCCGCCCCGAGGATTTTCAGAGATGTAAGTATTCCAGGAGAAGATGCTCATCTTTCTTTCACGGAGCTGTTGGTGAATATTTTAAATTCATGCCTTTGTAACATTAATCAAAACAAAAATTCTATCTAAGGGGTCAATTCTTTGAAATCCATTGTCTATTTTGTACTTAGACCACATTCCAGTTCAGACTAGGCACATTTCTAGTGCTTAATAACTACATGTGACTACTAGCTACTGTACTGGACATTACAACTCTAACACTTAGTCAGGAATTACATTTCCTGTACGCAGATGCTAAAACAATTGAAGCTGAAGAAAATGAAAGCAAATCCATGAGAACCAAAATACAGCCTTGCTACTGACTGTAAGTCATAGTGCTTAAATGAATTGCAGATCAGAACCCTGTCATTCTCAGTTCTGCCAGGCTCAAACCCATTTTTGCAGTCACTGTGTCCATATATTTTGTTGAAATTATTCCACTCTTGTGCTGACACTATCATTCACAGCATGATCTTTTACTAGGAATGGTGCAAGATGACTGTTGTTGTTGTTGTTATGTGCCATCAAGTCGCTTGCGACTTATAGAGACCCTATGTACAAGAGCCCTAAACACCGTTCTATCCTGTGCCAACCTCACGGTCTCAAACACACTTATTCTCACCACTCTACTCACAGAATCGATCCATCTCATCAAGGGTCTTCCTCTCCTGCACTGTCCCTCCACTTTCCCAAACATGATGTCCCTCTCCAAGGACCAGTCCCTCCTTGCAACATCCCAAAAGTATGTCAGATGAAACTTCAGAATCCTTGACTCCAAGGAGCATTCTGGCTTCACCTTCTCCAGGACAAACCTGTTTGTTCTCCTAGCAGTCCATGATATATTCAACACTCTTCTCCAGCACCACAGCTCAAAGGCATCAATTCTTTCTATCTTCCCTATTCACTGTCCAACTCTCCGATGCATAGCACATAATTGCAAAGACTATAGCCTGGATCAGGTGCACCTTAGTCTCCAGACTGATGTCTTTGCTCTTCAGTACTCTTGAGAGGTCCATCATAGCTGACTTTCCCAGTGCAATTCATCTCCTAATTTCCTGGCTGCTATTACCAAGAGTGTTGACTATGGAACCAAGTAAACTAAAGCTGTTAACTATCTCAATCTCTTCACCATCCGTACTGATGCTGCCAAATTGGCCCAGTGGTGAGAATTTGTTTTCTTAATGTTGAGCTTCAATCCATATTGAAGACTGAAGTCCTTGACCTTCTGCCGCAAGTGCTTCAGGTCCTCCTCAGTATCATCAAGAAGGGTTGTATCATCCACATAATGCAGGTTGTTGATGGTTCTTCCACCAATCCTGATGCCACATTCCTCCTCGTACAGCCCAGTATGCAAGTTGACTACATGCCCAAATTATGTGAAATCATTTCACCACCCTTGCACCTAAGGAGATCACTGGTTATACTTCCTCCAAGGTGTATATATTTTTTTGTTCTTTGGACAGTCCATGAGATATTCAAAAGTTTTTGCCAATACCTCAGTTCAAAGACATTCATTCTTCCTTGACCTTTATTCATTATCTAACTTGCAGATGCATAGGAAAAAAAAACCACAAAACCCAACATGGTTTGTCTCAGGCTCATTTTTATAATTAAACTGGTACCTTACTCTTCAGCACTTTTAAGAGTTACTTGTCTGCAAATTTTCCTAATGCAATTAGTCTTTTTTTTTACCTCTATTAATCACGAGTATTGATTGTGGACTCAAGTAAAATAAAAATGTTGACAACTTCAATCTTTTCTCCATTCACCATGATGTTGCCTATTGTTCCAGTGGTGAATAATTCTGTTTTCTTGTCTTTGGAATGGAATTCTTTTTGAAAGCTGTAGACTTTGGCCTTCTTCGTAAGTGCATCAAGTCTTCTTCACTTCCTGGACAAGGTTGTGTTATCTTCATAAAGCAAATTGTTGATGAATACTCCTCCAACTCTGAAGCAAAATAACTTTTTGTATAGTTTTGAATGTACAGCAGCCAACACCACCACCATCATGTACCTGACCTATCCTATGCCATCCTTACAGTCTTTTACATACTCGAGCCCATTACTGCAATCACTGTGTCAATTCATCTAACTGGAGGGTCTTCTGCCTTCTCTCCACCTCTCCAAACATGATATTCCTTTCTGAGGAATATCCTATCCTAGCAACATACCCAAAATATGTGAGATGAAACTTTACCACCATCACCTCCAAGAAGCATTCTGGCTGTACCTTCTCTAAGACATATTTATCTGACCTTTTGGTAGTCCACAAAATATTAATACTCTTCTCCAAGACCAAAAGGCAAAGACATCTATTATTTCTGTCATCTATAGACTGAAACATATTAATAAACACTCTATTGTAAAATACTAGTACATGATTACTACTTTGTCTAACTTTCATTCCTTAGATAATTGACTTTGCTACTTTCTCAGTTTTTATTATTACTTTTTATATCTGTGATTATATTAATAAACTAAAACATGATTTTCTTATCTATAGGACAGATAACATTTTAGCTTCATAAAGTATGTATGCCATCTTATTATTCACTTTCTATATAAAATTCTTCTACCTAAGGCCTTCCATCAAAAACACAATGTCAAAATAAAGAATTGTCTACAAGTGCCAAAATATTTCAATAATAGGAAAATACTTCCATTGACCCATCCCAAAATGCAGAAACTTAAGCTGTTGGGGTTTTTTTCCTTACATACGTCTTGCTCTATATGAGCCTACTCACTCAATTACTCATTTACATTTCAAACATGGCCTAACTAGGAACTAGATTTTGTGAGAGGAGCCAATGAAGAGGGTAAGGAGGTAAGAAGCTACACTTCAGTCCCAAAGGCACAAGTTTTGAATCTACAAGATTTTCTGTGGGAGAAGGATGGGGATCTCCTGCTGGGCAATTTACTACCTTTGAAAACTCACTGAAAGTTAGCTATAAGTCAGTTCCAACTCAATGACATATGTACTCACTACTCTGTCCCAGGAAATTTAGAAGACAGCTACCTGGTCAACTGACTGGAAAAAAAAATCATATTTGTTTCTATTGCCAAGAAAGGTGATCCAATTGATGTGAAAATGATCTAACAACTTCAGTAATATTGAATACAACACAACATTGAAAGCAAATAATGCAATCAAAAAAGGAGCTCTGGTGGCCTAGTGGCAGGTAGCTGCACTGCAATCCCAAAGATAAGTGGTTTGAGAACACCAACTGCTCCACGAGAGAAGATGGGGAATCTCCTCCCATGCTTTTGAAAAACCACTGGAGGATCACATATGGTTCAGTTCCTACTCTACAGTGCACAGCAACAAGAAAAAGCGAAATATTACTGAAGATCAACCAAAAACTTCTAGAACAATACTTTGACAGAACTACAAGAATCTCCGCTGGGTTTAGAAGAGGTCATGGAAGCAGGGATAATAACTTTGTTGATGTCTGATAGATCTCAGCTGAAATCAGAGAATACTAGAAGAATGTCTACCAGCGTTTTATTGACTATGCAAAATCATTTGACTGTGGATTATAACAAACTATGGATTGCTGTGATATCGAACGGTGTGCATTGGTGAGTCAAATGTCATAATGGTTGCACATGATTGACAATGTTTGGTAGAGCTCACAGATGAGGTCAGGCTTGAAAGCAGGAGAGGCACCCTTTGCATAAAATGAAAGGATAATAGTTATAGGCCAGGGCTAAAGTCTTTTGTTTATAAGGTCACCACTCGATGGCACCTAATAACAACAACAACAATAACAGCAACAACAACATATAACACCAGGCTCTTGTCTCCATTTTGGAATTGGGTGAAACAGCTGGACTCTGTAATATGGAGCTCTTTGTTTTGGTTGAGGACCTGTGTGGAATGTTTGGTTGTTTTTTATTTAAGCCTCTTGTTTAGAGTCAACAAGACCTCCTGGAGGGCCCTTGTATTTAAAAGTTGGGCCCCAAATGATTATAGTTTAATCTCTTGTTACTATATTTTGGAGGAACATTCTTCTAAGTTGCACAGCACTCTTTTGTCAGTTTGTTATGCTGAGGTAATCTGGGTTTGCTGTGACGCTGAGCATCATGCCATTGGGATCGCAAATGCCATAATGGCTGCTCATGGGGGATAGTCTTTGCTAGAACTTCCAGTTCAAGACAGGTTTGGAAGCAGGAGTGGCATCCACTTCCTAAACACCTCCTGGAACTCTATGAACCTGGAAAAACAACTATAGTTATATAAAGGCCTTAAGTCTTTTGTTCATAGGGTTGCTACGAGTTGTACTCAGCTCAATGGCACCTAACAACAACAATGCATCTGAGACCTAAATAATGCCTAATAATGACAGAGAGCGGGTCAATGCCTTTGAATTGGGGAGTTGGAGAACTGTGCTGAGCATATTCTAATGATTGCAAAAAGAAGGTACAAAAAACAACAACACACAACAAAACAGATAGGTCTTAGGAAAAAATGCAGCCAGAGTGCTCCTTAGAGGAAAAGAATGGTGACACTTCATCTCATATACTTTGGGCTCGTGGTTAAGAGACACTATCGCTCGGAAAAGAATGATTGAGAAAGTGGAGGGATGGTGAAGGACAGGAAGATACTCTACTAGATAGACTGACACAGTGTTTGCTGCAATGGGATAAGGTGAATCAGAAATTATTAGGATGGTGAAAGATAGGACATGGTTTAGATCATAGGGTCTGTTCATAGGGTCTCTATGAGTTGTACTGAACTCAACACTTAACAACAAAAACAACAATATATGCATAAAATAAATTAAACAAGAGGGTGAGACTTTTAACAATAACAATAAGACTACTTTTAACTATTCCTGGAGCCAGTAAACTATGTTGAGAATTAGTGATTTCTTGACTCCAAAGTAATGACTACGTGTTTATAAGTTTGCAGATTTTGGAAAGGAGGTCAGTGTCCACTCAAAGAATGAATTATTGATTCTACAGAAAGTGATTCTTTGAACCACGAGTATTTGGCTTTCTTCAGCGCATAGATTTTTATTAAGAGAGATGAGATCCTCAGGCATAGCCCTTTAAGACTTGTTTGCAGCATTAAGCAGAGCCATCTGTGGAAAGCTGCATCTATTCCTCCCCTGGCCACGTGGTCATGAACTATAGATTCAGTCTAGAGAGAGCAACATTCAGAGAAATATATTTTTATTTCTATTTAGATATATATTTTATTTGCATGGTGTAGAAAAGAAGACATCAAGCCAGCTTTTTCCACCCTAAGTTGTCAGGTATTTGCATCTTGGCAAGTTTAGTTAATGGTCACTAACCAGCAGGAAGGAGTGCTTACCTCACCAGAAGAAGTGACATCAAACCTAGGAACATTGACAGAGTGCAGCTGGGTGGCCAGGACATGGGACAGCAATTATTAGTCCATGAAAAAGAATGCATTCAAAATGAGAAGATGAAAAGACCAACACCTTGGGAATCAGGATTTCAGACACAATAAATACAAATCCAGTGACAGTGCTAGTGTGGCCAAAATATACAGAAAACATATTACTATGTGTGTGCTGAGTGGATTTTAAACTGTCTGAAAAAGAACAGAAATGCACTTTTCTCCTAATTTTTGCACAGCTGTGGTGTGCTATTTTTGTTATTATTAATAAGAACAACAGTAATAATTTTTGTAGTAACTATCTCCTGAAGTGTTTAGGGCATTGGGTAAAAGTTTCTGAATTTTATGACTAATGTGTAGCTAATAAGCTTTTCAAAATTTCAGATCAGTTAAAAAGAGTAAGAAATGAGTTTGTGATAGGAATGAAGGGGGGAAAATAATAGAAAAATACTTTTTTAAAAAAATGGATGGTGAGCTCTGGTGGCCTAGTGGCAAGAAGCTGCACTGCAATCCCAGAGGTGAGGCGTTTGAATCCAACAGATGCTCTGCTGGAGAAGGAGGGACAGTCTCCTCCTGTACCAGTCAGATCCAATTTGACAGCACACACACACAAAATAATAATTTTTTTTAAAAAGGAATAGCCAAAGAGGAAATCATCTACAATAATTAATATAAACAGTAAAACTGACCACATTCCTCTAGCCAAGCTTTTCTAGAAATACTTTTGACACATTACTGCGTAGTCATACTGGAATAAAATCCCACAAGACCCTTTAAAATAAAAATAAAAGGGGTAACTGTTTTCGTTTTACCTTATTGCAAATTCTGAACAAAGCATCCTACTGAGGAACAACACTATCATTCAGAGACTAAGGTGCATCTGATCCAGGCCATAGTCTTCACAGTAACTTGCTATGTATCAGAGAGCTGGATAATGACTAAGGGTGACAGAATATTTCGTCTTTGAGTTGTTGTGCTGGAGAAAAGTATTAAACACCAAGAGAACAAACACATCTGTCTTGGAGAGAGTAAAACCAAATTTCTCCTTAAAAGTAAGGATTTTAAAGTTCCATTTCACATACTTTGGGCATGTGGCCAGGAAGGACCAGTCCTTGGAGATGCCCATCATGCTTGGAAGGATGGAGGGTCATCACAGGAGAGGAGGAGCCTGATGAGATGGATTGACACTGTAACTGGGATAATGGGCGTAGACAGGTCGGAGTCAGACTGGCTTTGGATAGGCCAGAATTCAGAGCTGTTGTATATAAGGATGCTATGAATTCCAGGCAACTTAACGGCATATAACAATAACAACCTACCATGAGAAAAGAAAAAGTAGGGGAGAATCAAAGGCCAAAATTTTGTGTGTGAAGATAAAACAAATGTCTGGGGGGGTGGGGAAGGAAAAAAACGATGGAAAGGTAACCATTATTTACAGCTTGTGTTAGGTAGCATTTGTTCTAGCCATCTGACATCCTAGGTCCTTTGTCTCCATGTTTACCTGTATGAAACTGCTGGATAATAATAAGCAGAACTTACTAAATAGGTATTTGTGGGTTCACACTGTTTTAAGCACTTTTCATGAGGTGTAAATTCAATATCACAACTTTAGGAGGCATTATTATCTACCTTGTTTTTCAGATGAGGTACAGTGAAGTTTAAAGACTTACCCAACACTAAATAACAGTAGAACTGAAAACTAATACTATAATCTAATCAATATGTTTCCAAGTGTCAGTGTTTTTTAACCACTCTACTAAATTGTACCAAGTTTTAAGTGAGTAATAACAAAGTGACTGAGGAATCACAAATGATTCACTAAAGCTGCTTTACAAGAAATAGGTCTTGGAGATGGTACAACTAGAGTGCTCCTTAGAGGCAAGGTTGGTGAAACCTCACCTCACATACTATTGACATGTTTTTAATAAAGGTCAGTCCTGGGGGAAAAAGATATTCATTTTGGAAAGGTGGAGGGTAAGTGTAAGAGAGGAAGACTTCAAACAAGATGGATCAACATTGACTGTAACAATAAGCATGAGTATATCAGAGATGATGAGGAGGGCACAGGACAGGGCAAGGTTAAGATCCATTTTTCGTTAGGTCACTATGAGAGTTGTAGTTGACTTGACGGCACTTATTAATATGTTAGCTAACAACACAGCAAGCTGTGGCTGACTCTGAGAAGAATGGGAATCCCAGAACATTTGATTGTGCTAATATGAAACTTATGCTTGGACCAAGAGGCAGTTGTCAGAACAGAGCAAGGAGACACTACATGGTTCAAAATCAAGAAGGGGGTTCAGCAGGGATGTATTCTGTCTCCATACCTTTCCAATCTGTATGCAGAACAGATCATCCGAGACGCTGGGCTATACGAAGAGGAATGTGGCGTCAGGATTGGTGGAAGAATCATCAACAACCTGCATTATGCAGATGACACAACCCTGCTTGCTGAAACTGAGGAGGACCTGAAGTGCTTGCTGCAGATAATCAAGGACTACAGCCTCCTATATGGACTGAAGCTCAATGTCAAGAAAACAAAGATTCTAACCACTGGGCCAATTGGCATCATCAGTATGGATGGTGAAGAGACTGAGATAGTTAACAGTTTTAATTTACTTGGCTCCACAGTCAACACTCTTGGTAACAGGAAATCAGGAGACAAATTGCATTGGGAAAGTCGGCTGTGAGGGACCTCTCAAGAGTACTGAAGAGCAACGATGTCACGCTGGAGACTAAGGTGTGCCTGATCCAAGCTATAGTCTTGGCAATTATGTGCTATGCATCAGAGAGTTGGACAGTGAATAAGGTTGATAGAAAGAGGATTGATGCTTTTGAGCTGTGGTGCTGAAGAAGAGTGTTGAGTATACCATGGACTGCTAGGAGAACAAACAAGTTTGTCCTGGAGAGGGTGAAACCAGAGTGTTCCCTGGAGTCAAGGATTCTGAAGCTTCATCTGACATATTTTGGGCATGTTCCTTGGAGAAGGACATCATGTTTGGCAGAGTGGAGGGGCGGTGAAGGAGAGGAAGACCTTTGATGAGATGGATCGATTCTGTGACTGGAGCCGTGGGAATAAGTGCATTTGAGATGCCTAGGTTGGCACAGAATAGAACAGCATTTAGAGCTCTTGTACATAGGGTTGCTATGAGTCACAAGTGACTCGATGGCACATAACAACAACAACAACAACAACATGTTAGAAGAGGCAAGGTAAATTGTGTACATGCGTATCTGTCTCCAAGAAAAATACTACATACCATCAGGAAATATGGCATCCATTTCACTCCTTTCCTTTCACTACCATTTCTTCTTGTTTACCTTTCTACTTTGAATGTTATTTGTCTTAATTTTGTTTTCCTCTAAAATAAAAATCTTCTCTCTTTTTCTGTGGGGAACTCTGGTGGTGCAGTCCTTAAGAAGTTTCACTGTTAACCCAAAGGCTGTCCTTTTCAGGCTATTCACACTCACTAGCTGCTTCAGGAGAGAAATATTGGCATTTTCCTCTCTGTCATTTCAGAATTGGAAACCCACTGGAAGGGCATCTATGAGACAGAACCATCCTGACAGCAATGGGAGATCTGTATCTGTAGGAATTGAGGCTATCACTCTGAATTATGCTAGGCAATATTAAGTCTTTAGAATAAATTGAACATAATACTTCTTTTAAAAAGGAAAATAAATAACAACAGTGCATCTCAACACCAAATAAGTCACAATATAAAGCTTTTAGAGATAATATTATATTTCAAAGTTTTCATGTAAAATGAGAACAATGACCTAGATGAGGTTTGTACAAGTAGTAGGCAATTTGATCTGCCCTGCATAGTCCCTATCAATATATTTTTATAATTCTAGATTGTTTTATTGTTGGCTTGAAATAATTATCAACCAAGAAATGAGACGATTCTAGTAGAAGTTCAGAAATCTCACAATCAATACTTGTTGGCATAAAGTCCCACTGGGGAACAATGAAAAATGTTCTTGTTAGAGTCTTAACAATAGATAAGGATATTGCCTGGCATTTCTGAGTAATGCATGTGCTTCTGAATTGTGCATTGAAATATATAGTGTTCTTCCCATAGGGCAACTGTGTTTGTCTCTCTGTTCTCTGTTTTCTTAACATAATTTGCAAAGAAAAAGAGGAATTGAAATTTGCAGCTTGCAGTCCTTGTTTTAGTTTTCTTCATCAAGGTAAGCTTCTTCACCAACAATAATTAGAATGAATGTGCTAGCTTCTTACTGAACCAAAGTTTTATGTTTGCTTGTTGTTGTTGTTATGTGTTGTCAAGTCATCTGCTACTCAAAGCCACCCCATGTGTCATACCTCTGAACCCTGTCGTATCCTGATCCAGTTTCATTGTCTTCAACACACCTACCCTCATTCACTGTGTCAATTAATCTTATCATGCGTCTTCCTTTCTTGTACTGTCTCTCCATACTTCCAAGTACAATATCCTACAAGAAATCAAAAAGATGAGTCAATGTAGTCAAGTTGTGTTGTTTTATTTTGTTTTCCAAATTCACCTAAAGCTGCCTAGCAGTTATGGTCAAACATTAGCATACAGTATTGTGTGACACTGATGTGTCAAATGTGATAATAGTCACCCATGGTGGACAGTGTTTGGTAGAGCTCCCTGATTAAAACAAGCTTGGAAGCAGGAGTGGCATCTACTTGTGAAATAACTTGTCTCCAGAAACCCTATAAACCTGGAAAGACAATCAAAGTTATACAAGTGTTCAAGTCTTTCATTCATAGGATTGCTATGAGTTATCTATTACAAGACGGCATTTAACAACAACAACAGCGAGAGAGCTCTGTTGGCCTAGTGGATAGAAAGTGATGCTACCAAGCCAAAAGAGGGTGATTTTAATCTGTGGCACTCAGGCCTGATTTTAATTGTTTTTGGTCAAACATTCTTCTAAGTGGTATAGCACTGGTCTGTCCATTTTCTGTGCAGAGGTACCTTGTGGTTGCTGTGATGCTGTACACTGTGACACTGATGTGTCAAATGCAATATTGATTACCCATAACAGACAGTGTTTAGTGGAGTTCCCTGATTAAAACAAGATTGTAAGCAGCAGTGGCATCCACTTCCAAAATAGCTTGCATCTAGAAACTCTATGAACGTAGAGAAAGGATGAGAGTTATACAAGTGTTCAGGTCTTTCGTTTGTAGGGTTGCAATGAGCCATCTACAACTCAGCACTTAACAGCAACAACACTGTAGGATATGTTTTTCTACAGCAAATGAAAAGTAAGTACAAAACTTCTGAGGATTGACTGATTTTTAAAGAAATATTTATAAGTATAAATATTTATATTTATATCAAGAGAGGAAGTGATGCAACAAATGTTTTGAAGAACTTTCTTTTGTTCCTCAAGATAAGGATTTTAAACAGGAAGTTTTAGTTATAAATTTATTTTGGAAAAGTCACTTTTATAGCTAATGGAGAAAATTGAGGCAACAACATATATGGCCCCAAAATGCCAATAGCACCAAAGGTAAGAAGCTTAATATTATAAAATCATTATTCTTGCTTTCATGTTAGTGCTGACTTCAGATTAAATTAGTTATAATAATTACAAATGTCACCCTGTTTTGTGTCATTGTTGGTGTATTGTGCACTCTTTGTCATGGTGTCAATGCATTTCATTAATGTTTTATTTCATCTAGGTTGACACTACTTTATATCAAACACAATGTCCTTTTCTAAAAACTTGTGCCCAAAATAAGCAAGTTGGAATCTCTAAAAAGATGCTGTGATCTATAGAGTTCTCATTTGCTATTTAAAACAAACAAACAAACAAAAAGCCAGACAGAACTTTCTTCTTAGTCTGCTTAGTCTAGAAGTTCCACAGAAACCTGCCCACCATTTATTGATACATGAAATACTAGTGGAATAGCTTCCACTATGGGAGCAACATACAAACAACCACAGTACTTACATATTATTACACCATTTAAAGATAATTAAGAACAATCCATCAAACATGATGACTAATTACATGCAGTTTAAAAATCTTAAAATTTCTACTAAATATAAATATTTGAAGTCTGTGGATAAAAGGTAGTTATATGAAAAAAATCAAGCAAGAGCACAAAAGGAAGTATAAAGAAAATTTCAATTGGACAAAAGGGTGGAAGAGGACATCTAGCTCTAGACTTATATAAAACATTTACTTCCCATTAAATTACATAAATCTCAAAGTCAGAACAAAATTTGGTTGTGAATGCAGAGATCACAATGCAATAAAAGGCATTTAGAATTCGATAAATGGAAGAGTTCAGACTTAAGGTGGATAGAAACATAATTTGAGAAAGGATGAATTGATAGGTCTAGTTAGAGAGAAAAGACGTATTTGGAGTTTTGTAAGGAGAAATTATTCAGTTCATGTAATTCAGGTAAACTATCAATATCCCTAAATCAGGATGTTCAACTCTTTTATCTTCATTTATTCTTTTTCCTCCTTTTTAAAAATTTTATATTGGTTTGAAACAAAAGTCATCTACATGTTTCACTCGTGGTTCCCTCACTCACATTGTGTTTCATGCGATCATTCCCATACATTCTGTTACCAGAAGGGAAAACAGATATTGTATTGCTTTTAGACAAGCAATTATATGTATTTCATTGGAGTTCTGATAGAATAATGTGTGGGGAGTTGTGTTGTTATGTGATGTTTTCCGAAGGCTTGAATTTGCCAATGACTCTGGGAAGAAGATGAAGGTCTCTAAAAATGTACTGTAAGGTCAGTTATGAGAAGGTTTTAACTAGGTAACAAAGAGTGAATGAGTAAGAGTTAAAATTCAGATAAATATAATTATCTACAGATGATATTTTTGCCATCACACATCATCATATATATTGTGTTGTTGTAATGTGCCTTTGAGTCGTCTGGGACTCAAAGTGACCCTGTGTACATCAGTGCTAATACCTGCTCTATACTGTGCAAATCTCACTGACTCTGAAACACCCACCTCCATTACCCCTGTCATGGAATCAATCCATCTCACTGAGGGTCTTCCTCTTTTGTGCTGTCCCTCCACCTTCCCAAGTATTATGTTCCTCTCCAAGAACTGGTTTTGCCCTGCAACATGTCCAAAGTATGTCAGAAAAACTTCAGAATCCTTGCCTCCAAGGAGCAGCCTGGTTTCTCGCCCTCTCTAGGATGAATCTGTTTGTTCTCCTGATAGTCCATGGTATATTAAATAATCTTCTCTAGAACCATAGTTCTAAGGCGTCAATTCTCCTTAGTCTCCAAACTAACGTCATTGCTCTTCATTACTTTGGAATGGTCTCTGACAGCAGACTTTCCCAATGCAATACGTCTCTTAAATTCCTGGCTGCTGGTACCAAGGGATTTAGATTGTTGATTGTAGAGTCAAGCAAACTGACGTGGTTAACAATCTCAATCTCTTCATCCATCATGATGCTGCCAATAGGCTCAGTGGTGAGAATTTTTGTTTTCTTGATGTTGAGCTTCAATCCATACTGAAGGCTGCAGTCTTTGACTCTGCAGCAAGCCCTTCAGGTCCTCCGCAGTTTCAGCAGTACTACACAGTTCTTCCCTATTTCCAATTGTGAGGTCTCTGCCCTCTAGCCTTCAGATGAGCATAGGTGAAAGCCTTTGATTCTGGCTCTGTAGGGTGGCAGTTCCAGATCATTTCTGTCTCACATGGGCCTCTGGTTCTCCACCACCTTTGCTGCTGCTCCTGGCTCTCCTGCTACTATTCCTAAATTCAGTCTGTCTCGGAAGAATCTCTGGCCCACAGGGATGCAAAAGTGCAATCTCTACTTTTTATTTCTTTGTAATAGTAAGATTCTCATTGTCTTCCTTTAAATTTACTCAGTTTAAGCCTGGTAGTATGGAACATTGTTCAATCCCCTTACTAGTAGTCTACACATCATGTTTGCATGTTCACATCATTAGCATAATTCCACCTAGCCATGTACTGAAAACAAAAGCCAATGATTAAGAAACCCATTTTGAATAATTAATTTGCTGAACCACATTATGATATGGTTTTTGTTGCAGTTAGGTCCCATTGAGTCAACTACAGTTCACAATAACCCTATAAACAATGAATCTGAACTTTGTCCTATCCTGTGCCATCTTTCTCATCTCTGATATACAGGAGTCCCTTGTTACAGTCACTATATCAATCCATTTCATTGCAAGTCTTTTTCTCTTTCACTGACCCTCCACCTTTCCAAGTATGATGTCCTTTTTCAAGGACCAGGTGCTCCTAACAACATACCTAAAACTTTTGGCCAAAATATTGGCTGTACTATTTACAGACATATTTGGTTATCCTGCAACCTATGTGATATCTAGCACCCTTTTCCACCATCAAACTTAAAGGCATAGACTCTTTTTTCCGTCATTCTTAATTATTTCCCAATTTTCAGATCATAAAAAGTAATTGAAAGCTTATGGCATGAATCTGATGCACCTTAGTCTTTAAACCGCCATCAATATTTTTAACACCTTTTAGAGGTCCTCAACAGCAAATTCACGCAATGCAACACATCTTTTGATTTCTTGACTTTGGTGAGGAGAGTAAATATGTACAAAATCAAAACATTGCTTTCTATCTCTTTCTCATATACAGACATAAGTATTGTGCAATAATCAATGCTAAGTGCCCAGTCTGTATTCTCTAAAAGATTGTATGTGCCAATAACTTTCTGTGGAAAAAATAATATATTCTGTGAACCATATTACTAAAGACTTAGAAATAAAGCCATCTTCTATCAGCCAAATTTTTCAGTGTTTGAGTACCCTACACAAAATTGGCTATAAGGTCAACTGGAAAGAGCATAAGTGCTGTTTTAAAGGGTACATACTTGAGTTAATTACTAACATCTGTTGATGAAATGCTGATGTAGAAAGAACACTGGTTCTGATATCCCTAAGGCCATGCATGCATATCAGAAATGAGCTTTACAGTCTTTGCCATGCATCTTAAAAACAGTCTGAAGATAAAACCCAATATATTTTATTTTGAATTTTTTGAAAGAAATAACTTGAAATAGAGCAAATACTCAGATGAATTATAGTTTTAAGTATCATGCAAAGCACTAACAATGAAAGATTTAGTTGTTGTTGTTGTTGTTGTTATGTGCCGTCGAGTCGTTTCCGACTCATAGCGACCCTATGCACAACAGCCCTAAACCCTGCTCTATCCTGCGCCAACCGCACCGCCTCTGACACACCCATCCCGATTACCCCAGTCACCGAAACAATCCATCTCATAGAGGGTCTTCCCCTCCTGTGCTGTCCCTCCACCCTCCCAAGCATGATGTCCCTCTCCAAGGACACGACCCTCGTGGCAACATGTCGAAAGTATGTCAGACGAAGCCCCAGAATCCTTGCCTCCAAGGAGTAGCCTGGTTTAATCCTCTCCAAGATGAATCTGTTTGTTTTTCTGGCAGTCTATGGTACGCACATTCAGTACCCTTCTCCAACGCCACAGCTCAAAAGCATCCACTCTCCTTCTGTCCTCCCTAATCAGTGTCCAACTCTCTGATGCATAATAAGCGATTGCAAATACCATGGCCTGTATCAGGCGCACCTTAGTCTCCAGAGAGACACTGTTGCTCCTGAGTACCTTAGAGAAGTCCCTAATGCACACACACACACACACACACACACACACATATATATAATATTCATGATAGCTTTGAATAAAACAGAACAAAGTATTGTCCATTCCTACACCATATTAATCTAGTATAACTATGTGGCTACTATGTATGCTAATTTATCCCATTGAGAGTCTCTCTTGCCCTTGCTGTCTCTCAGTTTTGCCAAACATGATAATTCAGTAATCAGCAGAAGGGTCTGATGTTTTGCCCAGAGTAGGCAAGTTGGGCAATAGTCCATTGTGATTCAAAAGATATTCATTGGTTCATTTTCTGATGTAAATCACCAAGACATTCTTCCTACTCTATCTTCCTACTCTATCTAGAACCTCATCTGAAACCTGTTCCTCACTGGACATTCTGCAAGTCTTTAGAATCCCAGTGACATAGTTTACAGCATTGTAGTACCATGTAATGAAAATTATTACAATACAACAAACTGGTTGATGGATTGTGGTACAATAGCATAGACCGTTTGCCATTCCATGGAGCTAAATCCTACTCATACTTACTTTGTAGGACACAACGTAGGGTTTTCAAAGCTATAATCTTTAAAGAAGTAGACTGTCACTTTTTTCTCCCATAGTGTTGCTGGTGGATTCAAGCTACTAACCTTTTGATTAATAGGAGATTTTCTCTGTCTCTGTCATTGCTGTCTAACTGGAAGAAACTTGTAGCTGATCTTCTATCCAAAACTGTGTGTTTTTCAGAATATGTTATATATCAAGGGGTTAACGTGGGATGTCATTTCTCAAGTATTCTCTCACCACACTCTAAGAACCAAAATGGTAACAATTATCTGTGACGTGTAACTCCATTAAATTGTAAGAAGTTGTATGTATATTTATTTTATAACTCTTGCATGAAGTTTTACCACAACCATAAATGAGAGAAAACTCCACCAAATGGCTGCCTTCATACTGCAAGAGAAATAATTATTACATTTTTTGCCTCTCTAGAAAACGGGCCTCCAAATGGTAAGTGTTCTGATAACTGTCTCAGCAAGTGACTTTGCTGGCTCTTCACTCCAGTTTTTTCTAATTCTAGATCTCATTTTTTTTTCACACAGATCTAGGAGATAACGTATGTTTTTCATAGCTTTTTAGTCATGTATAAATTATAATTTAATCATGAATATTGACATTTTTACATTAGCTTTGTTTAGTTAGAGAAATGTTTGTCCGTATTTGTGAAATTCTATCCACTCCTTATTATCCAACCATTGTTAATATGCTCAGTCTTCATGACCCACACACCTCAGAATTAGTGCAATAGATTTTTGACAGTATCTACTGTGTTAGAAGCATTCACAAATAGTAAGGTTTTGACCTAGTTAAAGTGTAATAACTAACTTAAATAATTTTGAGCTGTTCTCTTTTTTTCTGTTGCAAAGCAGCCCAGTCAGCATTATGCTACCTCACACTCTCTACATCTGTCAGTTCTCTTCCACAGTTTCCTGTCAGGCTTTCGTTTCAGGCCACAGTTTTCACTGTTCCCTGTATTGTGTAGAAATGGCCTAAAATTCCAAGCTGACAGAAACTGTAACTGGTCAGGTACATGCATGTTCTTCATTGTAAACACAACAAAAATATCAAGAAAGTAGGGCATTATTTTAACAAGTTACTATGAAATTTACATCAAGCTTATTTTTATTTCCTTTTTGATAGAAATTCCCTTCATGTTCATTTGAAGAAAATAGATCTATAGACCATTCTTCAATACTTCCATGACAGCAGTCAAAACTTTGCTGTGGTTGGACTTTTGATAGAGAAAAACATTGAAAACTATAACTATTATTTTATTCCATTTTCTCAACAAATTTTCTTTTTTGAACCTTCTGAAACAATGTACACATGGACAAACTTTAGAGTTGGAAGAACTGATTTATCAAGACTTGATTGGAACCATTACACTGATTCTTACTCATTGTAGCCCTCCATCCAAATTCTGAGGTTATTTATCTTTCTCCTAAGGAACTAGCAGTGGATTGGAATCATGTGTTACACTTTTGATTGACAGAGCAACTGTTTACAGACTAGGCCACTCGAATCTCCTGAACACATATGCAATAAACATACAGATGTTCAAGTTTTATGCCTGGAAGAGTTGGTTTACCAGGGCTAAATTAGAGGTTAGAAATGAGTATATTTTTTAAATGATGTTTATCCTTATATTAAACTTAATTTGTGGTCATCTTGACTATTTTCTACTACTATATTCAGAATTCCTTGAAGGCAGGAGATATTTATGTTTAATTGATAAATATTTAATTGACAAATTAAAGAATGATTTAACTTTAACACTTATATGAATTAACTAAGGATGGTATTAAAATGCAGGTACTGACTCTGTAGGTCTGGTGGGTCCTGGTAAGTGACATTTCAGAAGAGCTCGTGGATGATGCCAGTGTCGCTATTGTTTGGAACATAATTTACCCCTAATCTCTAGAATTACCCAATGGAAAAGAAAGTACCATACATGAGCTTCCCCCCAACTTCTTTAAATCAGACTCTCCAAGAAGGAGATCTTCATATAATTCTACTAAGTAAGGCTTGTTTATTTGAATTGGATCTCATGCTTAGAATTGTATTTTCATGCTGGATATCTGAGTAAGAATCTTAATTTTAACAATATTCTCCATTTATCATAAGAATAAGTTAGAGATCTTGTTGAACTATAGGCTCTGATTCAGTACATATGAATGAAGATATAAATTTTCAGTAGATCAGCCTGTTGTTGTTGTTATGTGCCATCGAGTCATTTGCAACTCATAGCGACCCTATGTACAACAGCCCTAAACCCTGCTCTATCCTGTGCCAATCGCATTGCCTCTGACACACCCATCCCGATTACCCCAGTCACTGAATCAATCCACCTCATAGAGGGTCTTCCCCTCCTGCGCTGTCCCTGCACTCTGCCCAGCATGATGTCCCTCTCTAAAGACCTGTCTCTCCTTACAACATGTCCAAAGTATGTCAGGCGAAGCCCCAGAATCCTTGCCTCCAAGGAGTAGCCTGGTTTAACCCTCTCTAGGATGAATCTGTTTGTTTTCTTGGCAGTCCATGGTACATTCAATACTCTTCTCCAGCACCACAGCTCAAAGGCGTCAATTCTCCTTCTATTCTCCCTAGTCATTGTCCAACTCTCTGATGCATAACAAGTGATTGAAAAGACCATGGCCTGTATCAGGCACACCTAAGTCTCCAGAGAGACACCGTTGCTCTTGAGTACTTTAGAGAGGTCCCTAACCACAGACATTCCCATCGCAATACGTTTTTTTATTTCCTTGCTACTGGTGCCAAGAGTGTTGACCGTGGAGCCGAGCAAACTGAAGCTATGAACAATATCAATCTCTTCACCATCCATCCTGATGCTACCGATTGGTCCAGTGGTGAGAATTTTTGTCTTCCTGACATTGAGCCTCAGTCCATATTGAAGGCTGCAGTCCTTGACCCTCTGCAGTAAGTGCATGAGGTCCTCCTCAGTTTCAGCGAGCAGGGTTGTGTCATCTGCATAACGCAGATTGTCGATAGATCGTCCACCAATCCTAACGCCAAGCTTCTCCTCATAGAGCCCAACCTCTCTGATAATCTGCTCTGCATACAGGTTGAAAAGGCATGGAGACAGGATGCATCCCTGGCGTACACCCTTCCCAATTTTGAACCATGCAGTGTTGCCCTGCTCTGTTCTGACAACTGCCTCTTGGTCCAAGTATAGGTTTCACATTAGCACGATTAAATGTTCTGGGATTCCCATTCTTCTCAGAGTCAGCCACAGTTTGTTATGATCCACACAGTCAAATGCCTTTGCATAATCAATGAAACTCAGATAGACATTCTTCTGGTATTCTCTGCTTTCAGCCAAGATCCATCTAACATCAGCAACAATATCCCTAGTACCACGACCCCTTCTAAACCCAGCCTGGACTTCTGGTAGTTCTCTGCTGATGTACTGTTCCAGTCATTTTTGGATAATCTTCAGTAGAATCTTGCTTGCATGTGAAATCAAAGATATTGTTCTATAGTTTCGACACTTTGTTGGGTCACCTTTCTTTGGGGTGGGAACAAAGATAGACCTCTTCCAGTCAGTTGGCCAAGTGGTTGTTCTCCAGATTTCTTGGCACAACTTGGTGAGCACATCGACGGCAGCATCTGTTAGCTGAAATATGTCAATTGGTATACCATCTATTCCTGGGGCCTTATTTTTTGCTATTTCCTTCAAAGCAGCTTGAACTTCTGCCTCCATCACCATAGGCTCTGGCTCAAATGCTATTTCATTAAATTCTTCTGTATCTGACAATTCCTTTCGATACAATGACTCAGTATATTCCTTCCATCTGCTTTTGATACCTCCTGGATCATTTAACATTCTGCCTAAAACATCCTTGATTGTAGCAACTCGAGGTTTGAATTTGTTCTTCAGTTCCTTGAGCTTAAGAAATGCTGAACGAGTTCGGCCCTTTTGATTTTCTGACTCTAGCTCCTCGCACATTTCATTGTAGTATTTTGTTTTGTCATTCCGTGCTGCCTTTATGAACTAATTGTAAGACCTGGTTAAAAACTATTGCCATAAAGTAAAATTTCCTTTCATGGTTATCAAATCTATAGAACCCAGTCCACTTGAACTTCAATAGCAGGCAAAGATCATTAACACTTCCAAAAATAGATATTGACTATCTCAGTCAGTAATTTTGTAATTCTCATCTACTTTAAATTCAAGTATCTAGAAAATTATCTTTTTTTTTCCCTTTTCATGGAGACCATGAACTACAAACTATGGTAGTCACCTATTATTCTTTTATACATCATGGGTAATGGATGAGTAGAGTAGACACCTAAGGAATAGTTACGTTATATGCTGTCAAGTCACCTATGACTCTTAGTTATCCTATGAACAATAGATATGAACCTTGCGGTGACTATGTCAATCTACCCTGGTGAGAGTCTTCCTTTCCTTTGCTCACCTTTCTCACCATGATATTTTTCCAAAGACTGGTTCTTCCCAACAACATGCCAGAAGTGTGTGAGATTATGTTTCACCATCTTCTCCTCTTAGAAACACAGTGGTTACATTTCTTTCAAGACAGACATGTTTGTCCTTTTCACAGTCAATGGTATGTTCAGTCTTTTCTCCAACCTCACAATCCAAAAGCTTGGATTCACCTTCTGCCATTCTCAATGGGTTTTCAAAGGTTGTTATTTCAGAAATGGATTATCATGACTTTCTTCTGAGAAAGTCTGGGGGGATGAAAATGGCTAACCTTTAGATTAACACTCACACTGTTAACCCTTTGCACCACTCAAGGATTCTCATGAAAGATTCCAGTAAAACCAAAATAGTACTATCATTTTTCCCTGTGGACAAAGCATTTCATTTCCTGGACACTGATAATAACAACAGTAAGCTTGAATACACCACTGTATAATACCTTTTTTTACACAATAATTTATAAACCTATTAACTGGTAAATTTTATAGTTGATGTTATTTGTTAATCTTACCAGAAACTTGCATTTTAGGTTTTACATCTTATTCTTGTTCAAACTAAGTTCTTAAATAAAGAAGTCCAGTATTCTGTTTTAAGTATTAAGTGTACCTGGTCCTAGATTTCTTTTTCCTCCCACAAACAACTGAAAAACAACACGAAACACAGGAGAGAGTTATTTTTATACAACAAAAACAGGCAGCCCAGGGCGATTATCCATGAAAAAAGCAAATGGACAGGCCAGTACAATGATTGTCTTGCTTTCCGCCTAGAGATGTATTCTGGACATGACCCAGGAAGGGGATTTCAAGAAGAGCACATTTGTCTTGCTGTATTGAGATGACAGAAGTCAAGGCTTAGGGAGGCTAAGGTGGCTGAAGTTTATGAGACAGAGTGAGAAAGAAAAGGGAGACACACAGAAAAGAGCTCTAAAAACTCACAAAGGAGTCGACTTAAGTTCTTTGTTATTTGTTGTTGTGTACCATCAAGTCAGAACCGACCTATAGCTGGTCCTCCAGTGGGTTTTCAGAGGCAGTTAATCGCAAGGGAGGAGATTGCCCAACGTTATCCTGCAGAGCAGCTGGAAGACCCAAACCCTGTGCTTTGTGATTGCAGCACAGCTACTTACCACTAGGCCACCAGAGCTCCCTTGCACAGGCACAGAATAGAATTCCATCAGGCTGGCTAAAGAAGCATGTGTAAATTGAACAACTACAAGAGTGTCGCTAGGGCCAGGGCAAATACGTTACAAGTCATATTTGAGAGATTTCCTTCATTGAATATTTGAGGCATTCGGTAAAGAGTCCTGAAGAGAATGTTTTAGTAGTCAGAACAGAAGGAGCTCCAGTGTATTAATGAGTGAGGAGCTGTACTACTAACCCAGAAGCAGTAAATTTGAAACTACCACTTGCACTGAGGGAGAAAGATGGTCAATCTCCCATGCAGTTTCTAACTGCTGGATGATTAATCATGAGTTATTTCTTATTCAACTGCAATGACTTGAACTGAGTTGAGTCATAGTAGACTAGTACTCTGGTGGACTAGTGGGAGAAAGCTGCACTGGAATCTCAAAAGCATGTTCACTGCAGAGTCAGCTGTGAGTCAGTTCTGACTCAATGGCCCACAAGAGCAATAACAAAAGTAAAAATGGCTCTGGACCAACAATGATTTACAAACTCATGGTGACAATTCAAATCCATTAGCCACCCTTCAGGCTATCATGTCCTATAATGTCCATAAAAGTTGGAATTGACTCAAGGACAAGGGGTCCTAGGGACTACTTGATTATTTCAAAGTAGGGTCATATTTTGAAATAAAGCCAAAGGACATAGTTATCAAGTTTATTTCTACTTATAAAACAGAGCAGAGCTTTCAAGAGCAGAGTTTCCAAGGTTGTAACTATTATGGAGGCAGATTCCCACATCTTTCTTCCTGGGTAAATTTTGGCAAGTTCAAACTGCCCATATATTTTATTAGTAATCAAGTGATTTAATCATTGCACCACCAGAGCTTAGTGGTAAGAAATTGCACTACCAACCTAAAGGCAATGGTTTTGAGTCCATGAGTAGCTCCATGGAAGAAAGATGGACAATCTCTTCCTGTGTGATTTACTTTCTCTACAAGCCTGTGAAGGGTCAGCTATGAGTTATCTCCTACTCCACACTACACAACAGCAAACAAAAGACAAATATGTCTTGTTCATAATCTAAGTGAGGGATTACTTGTACTTACTTTATAAAGACTGTTGCACAGCTGAAATAATAATGTATAAATAACATAGCATATGCATTTTGGGGAACATTTACATACTACATTTATAATGTAGGAAATTTTGAGAAAATATATTAATTATATATAGAACACACACACACACACAGATATATATATATATATATATATATATATATATATATATATATATATATATATACTTGCTGTGTACCATCAAGTCAGAAGACTCCTATAGCTAATTCTCCAGCTCATTTTCAGAGACAGTAAATTGCATGCGGGGAGATTGCCCAAACTTCTTCCATGGAGTAGCTGGTGGACTCAAACTAAAGCCTTTAGGATTGCAATGCAGGTTCTTAACTTTAGACCATGAGATCTCTCAAAACAGTGTACAAACATAAAAAACAATGCACAAGATAGTATAAGGTTCAGATACATTATTTATAGGATCACTACAAGTTGTCGTTGACTCAATAGCATGTAACAACAGAAATACAAAATACACTAATATAAAAAAAAATCGAGACTAATACCTCCTTGGGTTTTTAATCTGCTAAATCTTTATAGATATTTTCCACACTAATATATTTTGTTTGATATGTATTAATTCACTAAATCATTAAATCAACAAATTCTTTTTTGCTCTAATATTATACATCAGACCCTATAGTCAAAAAGACATATTATACTAAGATATGGCATACCCCATTACAGATTGCAGTGTCCTTTATGAAGAAATTAAATAGGTGATTAGGTAGCATATACTTAGTGTGGATCTTTTTTATTTTATTAACAATCAGCTGAGAGCTGGGAGCCTCTTGTTTGCAGCATTTGGAATCCAGAAATGTGGGGGGGTTTTGATAAGATTAATAATAGTCAGTTGTGGGTTGTGAGCCTCTTGTGTAAACCAATTTTGACACAGTGGGTGGACCTTTGTGACTAACAGTTGATTAGACCTGAGGGCCATAGACAAGGTACTTAGACCTAGTGTGAAGCCTGATTTGTTACTAGGGAAACAAAATAAATTGTCAGTTTGTTATATTTGGGCAATTTTTGTTGTTGTTATTGATTGTCTTCAAGTCAAGCATGACTCATAGTGACTCTATGAACCAAAGGCCTGAGCCTTTCTGAAACTATCAAAGTTCATAGAGTTGACAGAGGTATATTGTTTAGGAAGTGGATGCCATTCCTGCTTCCAAATTTGGAGTATACATTGTACTAATTAGTACAACATTTGTCTGTCAGTTTGCTGAACTGAGATAACTTGTGGGTTTCTGTGATGCTAGAAGCTATGTGACTGGTGTGCAAATGCCACAAGGGTTACTTGTGATGGACAAGTTTTAGTAGAGTTCCCGGAGTAAGACAGACTAGGAAGCAGGATTGGCCATCCACTTCTTAAATAACATGCCTCTAAAACTCTATGAACAGTAGAGGATCACAGTATTATGGGAAGATCTCTGATTGAAAGTCAGTCAAAATGAGGAAAAATAATGTCAAATACCCTATAATATTTGGAACATGTAAAATATGAAGCTTGAATGTGGGAAAACTAGAAGTTGGGTAAAATGAAATGGAATGTATGAACATCAACATTCTAGGCATTTTTGAGATGAGATGGACTAGATTTGGTCACTTTGAATCAGATAATCACAAGGTATAGTATGCTGGGATGAAAACCAGATGAAGAATGGTATTGCATTCAGAGTATAAAAGTAAATTTAAAATTCTATCCTGAAGACCAGATAATCTGTGGGAGGATATCAAGAATATTATCCAGGAAGAACACAAAAGTTCATTCCAAAGACAGAGGAGAAAGAAAAGACCAAGATGAATGTCAGAAGAAATTCTGAATATTGCACTAGAGCACCAAGAAGCCAAAGCAAAGGGAAGAAATCAATATATTAAGGAGTTGAACAGAAGATTCCAAAGGACAATGCAGGAAGACAAAGTAAAGTATTACAATGAAATGTGCAAAGAACTGGAGTCAGAAAATCACAGGGGCTGAAATTGCTCATCATTTTTTTAAGCTCAAGGAATTGACAAATTCAAGTCTTGAGTTACAATAATTAAGGGTGTTTCAGGCAGAATATTAAACGATCCAGGAAGTATTTAAAAATGATAGAGCATACAAAGTCATTATACCAAAAGGAATTAGCAGACACAGAAGAATTTAATGAAACAACATATAAGAAAGAACCTGTGGTGACGAAGGAAGAAGTTGTAGCTGCTCTGAAGGAACTGGCAAAAAACAAGTCCCCAGGAACTAATGACATAGCAAGCTAACATATGTCCTGGATGTGCTCACCAAGTTGTGCCAAGAAATCCGGAAGATAACCACCTGCTCAACTGACTAGAAGAGATCTATATTTTTCTCATTTCAAAGAAAGGTGACCTGATAGAGTGTGGAAATTATCAAACAATATCATTGATATCACATGCAAGCAAGATTATGCTGAAGATTATTTAAAAATGACTGCAACAGCACATCAACAGAGAACTGCCTAAAATGCAGCTGGGTTTAGAAGAGGCCTTGGCACTAGGGATATTAAAGGTGATGTCAGATGTATCTTGGCTGAAAGCAGAGAGTACCAGAGGAATGTCTATCTGTGTTTCATTGACAATTCAAAGAGATTTGACTGTGTGGATCACAACAAACAGTGGCTGACTCTAAGAAGAATGGGAATCCCAGAACACCAGAACAAAGCAAGGGAACACAGTATGGCTCAAAATTGGAAAGGGTATGTGATGTGTCCTATCTCCAAACCTTTTTAATCTATATGCAGAACAAATCATCTGGGACACTGGGCTGTATGAGGAGGAATGTGGCATCAGAATTGATGGAAGATTCATCAACAACCTGTGTTATGAAGATAGCACAACCCTGCTTGCTGAAACTGAGGAGGATCTGAGGTGCTTGCTGCACTTCAAGGACTGCAGCCTTCAATATGGATTGAAGCTCAACATCAAGAAAACAAAGATTCTCACCACTGGGCCAATTGGCACCATCATGATAGATGGTGAAGAGATTGAGATTGTTCACAGCTTTTGTTTGCTTTGCTCCGCAATCAACACTCTTGATACCAGCAGTCAGGTAATAAAGAAACAAATTGCAATGGGAAAGTCTGCTGTCAGAGGCCAGTCCAAAGTACTGAAGAGCAATGCTGGCAGTCTGGAGACTATGGTGCGCCTAATCCAGGCCATGATCTTTGCAATTAATTGTTATGCATTGGAAAGCTGGACAATGACTAGGGATGATAAAAGGAGAATTGATTCCTTTGAGCTGTGATGCTGGAGAAGAGTACTGAATATACCATGGACGGCTAGGAGGAAAAGTTTGTCCTAGAGAGGTGAAACCAGGCTACTCCTTGGAGGTAAGGATTCTAAAACTTCATCTGACATACTTTGGACATGTTGCAAGGAAAACAGCAAAAGAGAAGAAGACTCTCCATGAGATGGATTGATTCAGTGACTGAGGTAATGGGAGTAAGTATGTCAGAGACAATCAGATTGGTACAAGATAGAGCTGGTTTGAAGGCTGTTGTACATTGGGTCACAATGTGTCTCAGGTGACTTGATGGCACATAACAACAGCAACAACATCCTGAGCTGCAATATTATAAGTGATAACAATATAATCCACACACATACAAGGAAGACCTAGTAATATGACTGTTATTCAAATACGTATTCCTACATCTTGCCACACAAGAATAAATTGAAAACTTTTAGGAATCTTGCAGCTTGAAATTGCTCAAACATGCAATTAAGATATGTTAATGATAATTGGTGACTGAAATGCAAAAGTTGGAAATGTTGAAGAAGTAGTAATAGCTGGAAAGTATGGACTAGGTGACAGAAATGAGGTTGGACATAGAATGAATGAATTTTATATTTTCAAAGATTTGTTCATTACAAATATCTTTTTTTAGAACATAATTCACTTTATTTGTTATAGAAAATCCACTATGTGGTGGCCACAGCTGGAGCCTGAGTCCTCTGCACGGAGACTCTGGTGTGAGTCTTTACAAGATGATCTGTGAATTCCTGGTAGGGAGACTTCGTGAACACCGTCTCTTCCCAGAGATCTGGGGTCAGATAGCTGTAGGTCTTTGGGATGGCATCAAAGGTGGCCTTCACAAAGTTGCCCAGGGTAGCTGTGCAGCCCCTGGCTGAGGTGTAACAGTCATCAATTCCAGCCATCATCAACAGCTTCTTAGGCAAGGGGGCCGAGACGATTCCAGTGCCTCGGGGTGCAGGGATCAGACAAATATCAAATATCTTTTAAAAAAAACACACAAATGGGACTTTACACATGGAACTCACCTAATGTACTATGTAGGAATCATATTGACTTAATTGGTGGAAGTTTTATGGGAGAATCTCAGTATCCAAAGTATAAAATCAAGATTGGGCAAACTGTGCATGAGACTATCAATTACTCATGTAAAAGTTCAAATTGAGGCTGAAGAAAATTAAAACACAAATATTACCTTGATCTATTCTACCTGAATTTCAAAGTCATCTTAAGAATAGATCTGAAGTATTGAGCACCAGTGATCAAAGACGAGATGAATTGTGAGATATTATTAAGGATACCATCAATGAAGAGAACAAAAGGTCATTAAAAAGCAAAGGAGAAAGAAAAAGCCAAAATGGATGTAAAAATGGACTGAAAACTGCACTAGAGCTTTGAGTAGCCAAAACAAAGGGAAAACATGTCAAAGAGCTGAATTGAAGATTTTGAAGGGCAGCTCAAGAAGACAAAGCAAAGTATTATAATGGAATATGCAGAGAGCTGGAATTGGAGAATAAAAAAGGAAAGAAATCGCTCTGTTTCTCAAGCTGAGAGAACTGAAAAACAAATTTAATATTCAAGCCACAATACTGAAAGATGCAATAAGAAATATGTTGAATGACCTGGGAAGATTTAAAAGAAGATGGAGAGAGTACACAGAGTCACTGTGCTAAAAAGAAACAACTGATATTGAAAAATTTCAGAAAGTATCATATGAGTAGAAGTCAATGGTAATGAAAGAGAAAGAGGAAACTGCTCCCAAGGCATTGGCAAAAAATAGGGCTCCAGAAATCATTGGGATAACAATCAACTTGTTTCAATCGACAAATGCATCCCTGGATGCACATCCAGGAAATCTAGTCTATGGCAGGAAATTTGGAGGACACCTGCCTGGCCAATGGATTGGAAGAAGTCCATATCTTCCCTAATCTCAAGATAGGTGATTCAACAGAAAATGGAAACTATCAAACAGTATCATTAATGGCACATGCAAGCAAGTACTGCCCAAGATCATTTTTTAAATGATCAAGAACAAGACATATGTAGGAAGTGCCAGAAGTTCAAGCAGAATTTAGAAGACACTGGGACATCAGGGATATCATTGCTGATGTCAGATGGATCTTTGCTAAAAGTTAAGAGTATCAGGAAAATGTCTATGCTTTATTGACTAAGAATGTCTATTTATATATTATTGACAGTTTGGATCATAGTAAGTTATGGCTATCATTGAGAAGTTTGGGAATCCTAGAGCACTTAATTGTCCTCCTGTGAAACCTATACCTAGACGAGCAAGCTGTTGTGTGAAAAGAGCAAGAGAATATTATGTGGTTTAAAATAATAAGGGAGTGTTTTAATATTGTATTATTTCTATCAATATCTAATCAATAAGTATGCTGAGCAAATTATTTGAGAAGATGAACTCTATGAAGAAGAATGTGGTATTAAGATCCAAAGAAGGCTTACCAATAACCTGCGTTACACAGATGACACAACCTTGCTTGCTGAAAGTGAGGGGGACTTGAAGCTCTTATCACAGATGATCAAATAATATAGTCTTCAAAACAGATTGCATCTCAACATCAAGAAAACAAAAATTCTTAACCCTGGACCTATGGGCAACATCATGATAGATGGAGAGATTGAAGCTGTCAACAACTTAATCTTTCTTGGATCCACAATTAACACTCTTGGTACGAGCAGTTAAGAAATCAGGAGAGGTGTTACACTGAGAAAGTCTGCGGTCAGAAACCTCTCCAAATTATTGAGGAGCAAAGATATAAATTTGAAAACTAAGGTGTGTCTGATTCAGGCTATAGTCTTTCTGATCACTTGCTATGCATCTAAGCTCTGGACAATGAATAGGATGATAGAAGAAGTGATGCATTTGAGCAGCAGTGTTAGAGTACTGAACAGTCCATGGATTGCCAAAAGAAAACTAAATACTTCTTGGAGAAAGCGTAGACAGAGAGCTCCTTGGAGGCAAAATGACAAAGCTCCACCTCACTTATTTGGGGTATTTTGATAGGAGAGGTTATTCCTTGGAGAGGAGCATCGAGCTTGGGAAGGCAAAGGGTTAGCCAAGGAGAATAAGGGCCTTAAATGGGTGGATTGACACAGCGACTCCCACAGTGGGCTCTAGTGTGTCAGGAAGCATGAAGTTGATCCGGATGGGACCAGGTTCTAATCTGTAGTTCATCGGGTTGCTATGGGTCATCCTGGACTCGATGGCACCTAATCGCAACAACATACTTAGTGTTTTAATTTTAGGTAGAACAGCTCAGGCAGATATTGCTGGACTAGTAACATTTGGAGAAGGACATCATGCTTGCTAGGGTGGAGGGACAGCGCAGGAGGGGAAGACCCTCTATGAAGTGGATTGATTCAGTGACTGGGGTAATCGGGATGGGTGTGTCAGAGGCAGCACGATTGGCACAGGATAGAGCAGGGTTTAAGGCTGTTGTACATAGGATTGCTGTGAGTCGCAAACGACTCGACAGCACATAACAACAACAACAACAACAGTAACATTTGGTTTATTCTTACTCGAAAGATGAAAATATGTCATCCTTGAAAATAGTCACCAAGGAAGTATTCTTTGATGGGAACAGAAAAGCATAAAACCCTCAAAAAGATAATATTAATGGTTTTTAGAAACATGAAAGGGTCTAATAAGGTGGAGAGAATGTTACGAATTGAGATTGGATAATTTGATTTGTTGTTGCTAGTTTCCATGGAATCTATTACAACTGAGGATGATGTATGTGCAAGAGCACAGTGAACTGATCGAAGAGTGGTGGAGAACTAAGATCAAGTCCCAATATGCAGAATCTTATAACCCATGGAAACAGTTTGAGGGGGTATTATAGGTTTTTTAAAGTTACTATTTGCTTGTTTCTAAAAGCAATGGATTTATTGATTGGATTAAGCAGGGTCATTTCAACATATTCAAATTCATTTATGTCAAGTCAGAAACAATTCACAGCTTATCTGTAGTCAATTTTGGGTAGTCTTTAAATTACATGGGAAGAAATTGCCTATCTTACTTCATTTGGATTAGCAGCACAACTCAGAGAAACTTCTATAGCAAAAGGCTAGAAATCCCAAAAGTCCATCAGCAGGTAATTGTTGTTGGTTTGTTGTGGGTTTTGTTTGTTTGTTTGTTTGTGTTGTCAAGTCAGCTGTGACCCGTAGTGAACCTATGAACAGCAGCTCTCCACCCAGCTCTGTCCTGAGCCAGTCTCACTAATTCTGACACACCAACTCCCATTGCCCCAGTTACTGTATCAATCCATCTCATCCAGGATCTTCCTCTCCTGCACTGTCCGTCCACCCTTCCAAGCATGATGTCCTTCTCCAAGGACAGGTCTCTCCTGGCCACTTGCCCAAAATACGTGAGACTGAGCAGGTGACTAGTTCATTGAATTATAGTATAGCAACAATTCCGTATTTTTATTTCTATAATTGGGGAAATATCTTTCATCTGCTACTTTCTGTAAAATTCTTGTCTGTCAGATACTGTTCTAAATCTGAGTATTCAAATAAAGACAGACTAGGAAAAAAGATTGTCCAACCGGTTCTAAAATAACACACCTTAGAAAACCCTATACACAAGAGAGCACACTTACACTAGCAGATATGGCAACTGAGGCCGAGCCCTCAAGTATGGAAACACAATTAGAGGAACAATTGTAAGCAGACACTAGTGATTATTAGGGTATTGGGGAGAGGTATATCAGAGACAATAAGATTGGCACAGTATAGAGCAGGGTTTAGGGCTGTTATACGTAGGGTTGCTATGAGTCACAAGTGACTGAACGGAACATAACAACAACAACAACAAAATAGAATGAAAAACGTATCTTTAATTACTACTATAGTGAGAGCAGCATATACCATAAAGTAATAAAAAAAAAAGCAAAAAAAAAAAAACCACCACAAGGTGGAGAAAAGAATATACATTGTGCTATCATTCATCTTTAAAGAGGGAAAGACAGCACACATGTGAACACACATAAACTTAGGATAAAAGAATATAAGGTAAAGACAGGTCTCAAACAAGTGAGACTTATTTAACACATCTTGGTTTATTATTCTAGTTTTAGAATTACACAAATATTTTATAATTAAACAACATGAAAAATAAAATTTACAGAAAAGAATGTTTTTAAGAATTGAAAATAATAACAGAAAAAAAATAGCTAATTACCTGAACTGCATATCAGCATCTAAACCATACAAAGAGGCATTATATTATGTGATTTTAAAAAGTAGTCTATACTTCTTCAGTGACACATTGTCTGAGGAAAAACAAAGAGATAAACAAAATATTTCAAATGGTTTCCAGTAATCTTATTATTTGATATCTAATGTAAATATGAATATTAAGGAGTCCTCAGTCCTGTGGTGGTAAGTGTTTGCTAACCTAAAAGAAAGTAGTTCAAACCCAAGATCAAGGAAAAGATATAGTCGCCAGCTCCCATAAAAGGTACAGGCTAAGAAACTCTACAAGAAACGTTTCCACTGGTTGCTGTGAGTAAAAATAAACTTCTTATCAGTGGGTTTTACTTAGTTTTGAGGTGTATATGTGTGTGTATTTGTGTTTATGAATTTGAAGAGGAGTTAATTTATGCATTCCCATAAGTTGTCAGAACTCAATATACTCTCTTTAAGAGATTAAAAAAAGAGATAAAAAGCAGTGTGATAGTAAGCGTAGATCAGTAGTAATTAATTTTATAAAACACAATGTACATGAGTGATCATTTGAAATACAATGTGACTGTAAGAATATGTGGTACACAACGTAAATGAATTTTGTATGCAAACCAATATAAAAGATAAACAAAGTGGAGGGGAAAAACCAGTTAAAGTAGTAAGACTAATAAAGTCAAATTAATATTGAAATTTAAAAATTCAATGTTAACTCAGGAAATATTTTATCTACATTTTTACCAGATCTGTCAATGAAAGACTTTAAATCACCAAACAATCCAGAAACCATGAGCTTGCCTAGCCCTAAAATTAAGGTCTTTAAGTATAATTTCCCACTAAAAAGAGCCAAAGCAAGAAATGACAACAGGGCATCTAAGATTACATACCAGAAAATGAGGAAGTACTTGAGTCAGATCAAGAAAGATAAAGAACTTAACTGAAGCACTCAATTGGCAAAAACAAAAAAAAGAGGCAATTTGAGCAACAACAATTCAGTCAAATATTTCAAATATGTTAAAGTTTATTATTTCAAAATAATATTCAAAATATCAGGTAATTTTCAAACAATCAGAAAATGTTTCCAATTAGCCTGCCATTCCTGTACAACCTCTCCTTTGAATTAAAAAGTAGATAATGAGAGAAAGTTTTTATTTGTACATACATTCCAGTAAGCAAAGAAAGAAAGAACGTTCACTTAAAATATTGCCATTGTACACCCTTAATAACATAATGGATTTTGACGAATATCAACAATAGCAGAAAACTACTAATTGAATTGCCAGGAATACTATTATTAATTAACCAGATGGAAAATATCTTCATCTATTGATAACATTTAGCATTTCAAAATTTAAAACAAAAACAGCCACCAGAAGTTATGTGACTTTTAAGTTGTTATACTTGTTGCTGTTACTAAAGACCATCAAGTTGAATAAGACAGCAGATCTGAAAACTGTCCTATCTTGTGTGATCTTTATAATTTCTGATATACTTAAGAGTATTGTTGCATTCACTGTGTAAATCCATTGTGGTACGGGTATTCACGTCCCTCTCCAAGGAATAGCCTCTTCTGGTAACATGCCCTAAGTTTGTGAGATGAAGTTTTGTCATCTCTGCCTGCAAGAAACATTCTGGCTGTAGTTTCTTCAAGATATATTTTGTTCTTTTACCACTCCATGAGATAGATATTCAGTACCCTTCTCCAAAACCATAGTTTGAGCTTTATAACTCTGGTGCCTTTTAAGGTATCACTTCTTCTTCTATCATCCTTATTGTCTGTTCAGCTTTCAGATGCATAGTGAGTGACTGAAGAGATCTTGACTTCAATCAAGCACACCTTAGTCTTCCAACTTAAATCATTGTTCCTTTGTCATTTGAAGCAGTCTCTAAAAGCAGTCTTGTCCAATGCAATCCAGCTTCTGATGACCTGACTTACTTACAAATTAGTCTTGCCAAAGTATAAATCTGGGTCTAATTTTTAATTTAACTACTAATTATCAGGAAATGTATAATGAGGTGAAATTGTTAAAAGACATAGTGTAATAAGACAAGCAATTATAATAGAATGAAGAGTAGAACACTAAAGGTTAAAACAACAAGTTCCGAAAGAGACAAATGAGAGGGAGGATGTAACAAGGAAAAACTGGATGTAAGAAATACAGCACCATAATATGTGAACCTTTTCTCAACTACTATTAAATAGCATTTTTAAACTTTTTATGGAAGCTTGAAGTTTTAATATTCAATAGCATAAAATTACTGAAAGGGGGAAACCTTACATTTTAGTAATATATACTGAGGTAGACAAAGACAAAATTATATGTTTGGAATTTTCTTCAAAGTGTTCATATTAGTGTTTGAGTAAAAGTATAATGCTAGGATAGAGATATAACACAATTGGCAGGTGATAGTCATTGAATCTGAATGATGAGTTCATGAGGATTTATTGTAGTATTCCAAATTTTAAATATAGTTTAAATTCTCCATGATAAAATGCTAAAAGAAAATAAATAGTATAAGAAAAAATGTTGAAGAATGACACAAGTGAAAGAGAGACCATTACTGAGGTAACCATAACAAGACAGGGAGAGATGGTGGTCACTTAAACTAAAGAATGACAGCACAGGGCCAAAAGGACTTGATATGTTTTGGTGTGATTTAGTCAACAGTGCTTCACATGGATTGGATTAGGGGGTTGAAGAAAAGAGAGCAATCAAGAATATTTCCTGAGATTTCAGTTTAACATCTTCTGCTGAGTGAGGAGCAGAAAGAAATAGTCACATAGGAGAAGTTTGAGGTAGAAAGTAATCAAGGTGGGGTGGCGTTTCAAATCTAAAATATTGGTTACATATGTAGAAGTAGAGGTGAGTCCAATAGAAAAATGCTAAAGAAACAGCAACATATAGTATTTAAAGTCATTGGATTAGATAAGAACAACAGTTAATAGAGCAGGAGAAGATAAGGAAGAGTCCTGATGAAAAAGCAGTGTCTGAAGTCATGTAGACACAGAGAACAGAATAACTAGGAGCAAACAGCTACTGATACACGAAAAACTCTACATGGAAATGATTTTCTTGTTTTAATTTCATTATAATTCAATACAGAAAAATTTCTAATTTGATCAGCATTGACAAAAAAAGCCCCTTCCTTTTAACCCCAATGTGAAAGGCAGCACACTACATGAGACATTTATCTAATGATGCTGATAGAAAGTTCTTGAATACCAATGAAAACAAAGCAAAATATGAAGAAGCTACTTTGAAAGGGACTGGACAATAGCCCTGCTTTAATAACTTCAAAGTGGGGTTAACAAAGTGGAACAAGTTCCTATTGGGGTACAGATGGATGGCTAGTATAAGCCAGTAAATCAAAGAATGATGAATTTTGCTTGCATTTCCCTGAATTCATCTAGAACTAGCTCTGTTAACCCATTTAGAAAAAGATGAACCTATCTTTACATGTACCTAATTATGTTCTAATGCGGTAATGCCATGAGGCTGTCCATCTGCAAAGTGCCAGAAATAAGCTGTCCAAATTCAGAGAAGAGCTTATTTTAAGACTTAAAAAAATGACACTGATTTAAAGATTGCCTTTGCTAATCTGAAACAATTATATTAATGTAGCATATCTTGATAGCAAACATCTTTCTTCAAAAAATAAGTAATTTCCCATTAATTTGTGTGTGCTAACAACTGAAGTGATGTAAAACTCAGGTTTTTTTTAACATCTTAGAAGAGTTGTCATAGAATGAAGAATCTGGAGAGGAAGTATTCACTGTTAACCTCACCAGTACAAGTTATTCCTTCCAGGACGTTAAGGGTAAGAGGCTCTAAGAAACTGGAAAGAAAAGCCATTTTTCAAGTGGTCTGCTGCAGTCATTTCTTCATCAAGAGTTGGTAAAAATAGCAAAGAAACAGGGGCACAGTTCAAAAGTTAGCAGGATAGTCAATCAGTATAAATGGTCCAGGTGGGAGTTAAGACTACACTGAAGACAGTTAAGATCATCAATGAGGAGCCCAGGAAACAGAGAGAGGCCAGGCCATGAAACACAGCAGAGGGGAGCTAATTCTCAGAATCCTGCACGTTTTCTTGCAGAGTCCTTTCAAAGGAGCAGTAGTGTGGTCTCTCTCAGGGCTAAGTTGGACCAGATACTTAAGGGCAATGTGTTGCCCTTGCAGGTATCCAGGGTGAACCAATCAATTTTCTTAATGGCCTTCCTTTTCCCTGCCTGGTCTCCCTCTCAGAGACAGCCTTTTTGTATTTTCATAGCACTTCCTAAGTATAGAAACATATAGATGAGTTCTTTCTTTCTCAGTCTTTACCATAGTTTTAATCTTAACCTTTTAATTAGTGCATTGTTAATTTATCACCTCCATGACAGTTAGGAATGGGAGGAAAAGTAAGGAAAATGTAGCACATTATTTATACAACAATAAATCCTTGCTTGATAAATGTTTTAAATATAAAGTTTATTTATTATAATAAAAGTGGTTTAGCTATAGACAGATATAATCTGAATATGTTTGATTTGATGCATTTTTAAATTTTTTTGTTATTTTTATTATTTTGTGTGTCTGTACAGTCAAATCGGATCTGACTGGTACAGGAGGAGATTGTCCCTCCTTCTTCAGCAGAGCACCTGGTGGATTCGAACCGCTCACCTCTAGGATTGCAGTGCAGCTTCTTGCCACTAGGCCACCAGAGCTCGCCTTGATGTATTTTTTTAAGTTATTCATTTTCTTTCTTCCTTTCACTAATACATGCTGAGGTGGACTTAACTGGGGTCATTTTTTTTTAAGTCGTGGAAATTTCTAAAGCTATTGGAAGCAGGAGTGAAATCAACTTCCTAAACAACATGTCTCTCAAAATTATGAACTTTGAGAAATGATAGTTGTAGAAAGGCACTAATTATTGCATTAATTGATAATCCAAGTCCCCAGATGTTATCTGGTTAGTAGATGTGCTAAATATGCATAAATCAAAGAGGTGGAATTTCAAAAGTGGGAGCATATGCAAAATTATTTGCTGTTTTTAAGTATAGTAATGGATGAGTGTTTACACGACCATGGAAGGAGTGATGCATTTCTAGAATGTTTAGCCTTCAGTAGATGACCTTGGACTGGTAGATTAATGCTAAAACAATCTGTTAAACAAGCCATCATGAACCTCACATAGAAGCTAAAACTCCATCATAGCGCAGCTTTGCAAACAGCCTTGTATTGCCAAATTGCAGGTAACCTGGGCAAGGTTTTTAATCCTCTAATGCTTTTGCTTCCACACAAAGAATTGTAAAACCAGGGGCTCTTGATGCATTAGATAAGACCTTTCTGCTCTCACTGAATAACGTTTTCTTTTACTTAATACAGTGATCTGAGCATTGCCACTGTACTCTCCTGGCAGATTTTCCTGTATAACATCTTTTTTTTTTTTTTTATTCTTTCCAGACACATCCTCTTACAGAGTCCAAATCTGTGCATATTAACATTTGAAGCAAGAACTCTGAAAGGATTTTCACCATGACCTTTTCTTTCCTTGACACAATCTTCATCACAGTTTTCATTGCTAGGTTTGTTTTGATATCAGAGAAGATGTTCTATTGGCCAAACAGCATGGTCTTCTGTTTCTTTTCACAACTCTAGAAATTATTCTGCCTTTAACAAGTGATGCCACAGAGAGAGCCTGTGAGACTGTGGGCTACAATATACTGAAACATTTACTGCTTTCATTGAACAAATACTGAAATATCATAATATGGATTTACATTAAGCTGTATAGTACGCTGATTAAAGATCTGCGTTGTCTAAGAAAAACTCTATTCTTTTTTTTTCTTATTCCTTTCTATTATGCACACCTCAGAATTATTCACACAGAACTTCATTAAGAATTACTTATCTTTGAAATTCCTTTTATTAGTATATAGGTTTCTTCAAAATGTGAACATCCAATTTGTTCATCCAAAAGGGATTGAAAATATTAGTCAGAAAATATTTCACTGTATGAAAAAAGTATTTCTTTAAATACAAGTTTTCCAAAATACACTATGCAGAAGCAGCCAAGGCATAGAGCAGAATTTGTAGTATGTTGATAATGTGGGATATCACATATAAATTCTTTGAAGATGGACACACCCAAACACAGTAGTATCAAGTTGAACCTAACTTATGAGAACACTCAGTCAGGTTTATTAACGGGATGTATATCTTTCTGCCAAAGAATTTCTGGTAGATTCAAACTAAAATTTGGTTAGCTCTTTACCCTGAATAAAGACTATGGTAAAATAAAAGAGAGAGAGAGAGAGCATGAAAGAGGGAGAGAGATTATTCTGTTCCTTCCTGGAAGTGGCTTGGAAAATCATTTAAAGTAGATTTCAGCCCCATACCCATGGATTTATATTTTTTCTTAATTTATTTTCTTTATTCACGTGTTGCTTGTGTCATAAAAGATATAATGTGTTAAAAAATTTTTTCTAGGTCTTTGGAGTATTTCTGATTGACATTCAGCTCAATTTCACCATTGAAAAAGGGTAATACACACAGAATGCAGGGTGATGTAGTAGAAAAAAAAAAGCAACCACCCTTCAGAACTGAAGTGAACACATCTCTTTTGAAGAAGAGTATTGAATATACTATGGACTACTTGGAGAACAAACAGGTTTATTCTGGAAATGGTGAAACCAGGAGAGGTTGCTCCTTGGAGGCAAAGACTCTGAAGCTCCATCTGAAATACTTTAGGCATGTTGCAAAGAGGGATCTGTCCTAGGAGAGAGACTATGTTTGGAAGTGTGGAGAGACAGCGCAGGATAGGAAGAAGCTGTATGAGATGGATTGACAAAGTGACTGGGTCAACGGGGATAGGTGTGTCAGAGACAATGAAAGTGGTTTACAATAGAGAAGGGATCAGAGCTGTTGTACATAGTCACTATAAGTCACAAGCAACTCTACAGCACATCACAACAACAACAACCAAAGTCACTTATTTTCTCAAATGTCAATTATCTCATCTAAAAACCTATTTTTTAAAAAAAACAACAACTACCTCCACTCACTCTACCTTCCATTTTCCACTCAAGGTTATTGGGAAACAAGCTAAGAGGTGAAAACTCGTAAATCCAGGAGGGTCTGTAATCACACTGGTCTCTTTCAGGTGGGCAGAATCTAGCTTTGTTCCTAGAGCTCCATGCTCAGGACTTTTGAATGGGAACCAGACTTTTACACATTTCTAAGTCGTGAGAAAAACCTCAATCATTTAAAATTCATAAATCAACAAGTAATTGAGGCATAATCTACAATTTAAAAATGAATATAAGTAAACCGACTACATTAATAAAAAATTAGTAGTTAATAGATATATAACATAATAGTAAATTCACTCATCATAGATATTTCTGCTTAAAATTATAATACCTGTCACGTATTAACTATATAATATGTTCATGTCATTTTCTAAGTACATAACATGGAACTTAATGCTGTTACATTTTAAACTTCTTTTTCACTATCTCACATTAAGTAATTATTATTTTGTTTCATTGCATGGGTGAAGAAAACAACACTAACAATATTTTACTTGACCAAGACCACACAAGTAATAACTGCAGTTGGATTATGATCCAAATCGGTCTAAATTCAAGGTTTAAAGTACTTTAAAGTACTCTAAGGCACTGTATTGTTGTTGTGTACCATCAAGTCAGAACCTACCCATAGGTACTATACCTTCCTCTCTTGCACTGTCCCTCTACTCTTACGAACATGATGTCCTTCTCCAAAGATCTATCCCTCCTGGCCACATGCCAAAGTATGTGAGATGGAGCTTCAATTCTACCCTCCAAGAAGAAGGTACAAAAAAGCTTTCAGCCATTCATGTCACTTGGTCAAAGAGTCTCTGACTCTTAGCTGTTGTTGTTGTTAAGTGCCGTTGAGTCGCAGGTGACTCATCTAAAAGGGGTAATTTTTCCCCCCCAAGCTGTACTTTGGGTGTCTTCCAACATGATGGATTCAGCTTCTGACACTGTAAGAGAAAATGTTTAATGGCTACTCATAGTTGTTTACTAGTTAATTTTTCCAAAAATAGATTTCCAGTTCTTCCTTCTAGATTATTTTAATCTATAACCTCCTCCCAAGCTTGTCCAAGAATGTGACATATCAATAGCAAAGTTTCTAGTTTTACAATATGAAACACACAAGCTACCTCACTGTGACAAATGTACAGATAAGCAGTAATTTTAAAATAAAGTGTTGGTTTATTCCATTCTTACAGATTTTCCAGGTTATTCACTTGTCAGAGACAAGTGGGGTTTATCACCAATCGTCAAGGAAATTATCTACTCAAATTAACAGCTCTAAAAGAGGACAGTTATCCATTGTTATTCTGGAATTTGAATTTTGGAAATGAGGAAAAAATGTCAAAGATTTCTTTGAGACTTAAAATAAAACAATACATTTAAAAAAATCTACAAAAAAAAGTTTTTGGCCAAACTAGTAAGGTAAAAAGAAAACAGGGAGATTTTTGTTTGTTCTTATGTCATTCTTTACATCTCTTTCAAAAGCTTCTCAGTATTTTTCAGCATAAATCTACTTCAATGCTGCTGATATACAAGGCATAATAATGCTGCTTCTTCTTAGCTGCACAACTGAATATGTTACTAACACGATAGTGGTTGAAAACACTAAAGTGTCAAGAAAATCACATATTACTCTATTAGTCAGAGGTATAGATATGTCCTTAATGGAAAGGGCAATATCCATGGAACTTTTGTACTTTACAAGCAAATAGTTTTATCTTCTAGGAGGACAGGGTTTCTAAATTAAGCCTAAAAGTATAATTATAGGATGATTTGACTGAGCATATGAGAAAGTGAGGGTGTCGGACTGGCAAGGACCCTATTATACATTAAAATGTCCATGTTATACATAAACTGATAGGATTCAAGCATAAATCTTTGGACTTCTTTTGCAATTTCATACATGGCTTCTTGAAGCTAGAATATAAAACTTAACATATAACAATGTAAAGATATATTTTTATTGCACATTTTGAGAATAATAATCTGTATCTATGGTTGCCATGAGGCTGAACACTGTGACACTGATGTGTCAAATGCACTAATGGTTGGTTACCCAAAGCGGACAGAAAGTTGGGTGGTGCTCCCCGATTAAAACAAGCTTGGAAGGAGGAGTGGCATCCACTTCCATAATAGCTTGCCTCCGGAAACCCTATGAGCCTGGAGAGAGGATGAAAGACACCCAAGCTTTGAGGACTCTCCTTCATAGGGTCGCTATGAGTCACCTGCAACTCAATGGCATTTAACAACAACAATCTATTCGCACTAGGAAAGTCTGCAGTTAAGGACTTTTTCAAATTATTCAGGAGTAATGAAGTCAGTTTGGAGACTAAGATGCATCAGATTCAGGCCATATAGTCTTTCCAATCACTTGCTACGATTCCGAGAGCTGGATGGTGAGTAAGGATAACAGAAGAAGAACTGATGCCTCTGAGCTGTGGTGTTGGAGAAGAGCTCTGAAAATCCTATAGACTACCCAAAGAACAAACAAGTATGTCTTGGAGAGGGTACAGACAGAGTGCTCTTTGGAGGAAAAGATGATAAGGCTTCTTCTCACATACTTCGAGCACATTGTTAGGAGGGACTGTTCCTTGGAGAGAGACATGATTCTCAGAAAGGTGCAGGGTCAGTAAAGGAGAGGAAGACCCAATGGCCTGTAATACATTAGGAAGTATGAAGATGGCATAGGATAGGACAGGCTTCCTAAATCTGTACAGGAGCAGACTGACTCATCTTTTATTCATAAATCAGCTAGTGAACTAGAACTGGTGACCTTTGTGTTAACAGACCACTATTCTTGTTGTGTACTTTCTAGTCAGAATAGACTCATATATGACTCTCCAGAAGTTTTCATATGCAGCAAATTACACAGGAGGAGAGTTGTCCAATTTTTTCCCCTGCAGAGCAGCTGGAGGATTCGAACATCCTACCTTTGCTTTACAGCACAACTCCTTGCTTCTAAGTCACCAGAAGTTCCTAATAAACGAGTACAGCTTTTAAAATACATTATTCTTTACCACTAAGTCACCAAAAGTCCCTAATAAGCCAGTAGGGCTTTTAAGATAGATTAATAAATAGAAAGTTTGACAGGTAGGTAGATAAGGAGAGGGAGAGAGAGAGAGAGAGAGAGAGGTCATTTGCAGTTTCTACATACTATATATTGGAGATAATTCTGTTTTACAAACATACTTCAACTTACTTGTACACAGTGTCATAATATTCTATTTGATTTAATTATTTTTATCTCTTTATTAGTTCTTTTCATAGAATTTGAGCCTGTTTCAGACTGCTATCATAGCATAAACTCAGTTTTGTACTTTAACTTGACTATTGAAAATCAAGGAATTGGTAATGGACAATTTTACTTTTCAAACACCACTGTATTGCCACACAAAGATACTACACAATTTTATACAATGGGAGAAGGACATCATGCTCAGAAGAGTGGATGGACAGCAGAGGAGAAGACCAATGATCATGAAAATGGCACAAGACTGAACTGTGCTGTCTGGTCAAGCAAAAGTTCCTTTGAGTTGGAGGGAACTGGAGGACAAGAAACAACAACATGTTGAAGTGCTGTCAAATAGAAATAAACTGAAGACTGAATAAATCCTACAATTATGTATGTGTCTCAAAGTTACTAGAGAGCTTTCTATCTAGCTAGTAACTATAACTGTAATTATAGTTTTGGTAAATTAATTTATGTTTGCATAATGCATACCATATATTGTCATTTATTTGAGTATTCAGAGAAAAATTTCCAGGTTTTTTTTCCATTACAGAAAAGACTAAATAATAGTGTTGTAAGTACTACCAAAGCAGATAATTACACCCATAAACAGAAAAATACAGAGAATTAAGATACAGAAAATTTTTCTAAAGAGAATTCTACTTCAGATGTGCAAAAAAGTACTTCTTATAAATCTTGTTATATCAATATATCTTATTTCTACACGAACTAAATAGACTTTCATCATATTATCAAAAACATGAGCTCCTTCCACCTTTTATCTCTCCTGTAGCATGTGGAATTTTCTGTTCAAGATTTCTATTTTAAGTATTTTCTTTATTATGTTCCTACAGGGATTTCAAGGGCTGCTTCTAGATCTCTTTCTACTTCAGTTTTGAAAAAATCCTACTGGGGTTTCTATTTTTGCATTACTTCAGCAGATGTCCAAACCATTTAAGACATGGCCTCTATATCCCTGACAGCTATTTGAGGGTGTCAGTATGTTCTCAATTCATTCCTTTTGTGCCTGAGCTTATCTTGCATTTTTCTGTGAAATGAATTAAACAAACATCTAAGAAATGCCAACTGGGTGCAAGTCACTCTGGTAAGCATTAGGGGGACAATCAAGATTTATTTCTTGTTCTTGAAGAATGAAACAACTAGAGTGGAAAAAACTCAATATTCTCTCTCTCTTCCTCTCTCTCTCTCTCCCCCCCCCTCCCTCCCCACCCCTCTGTGTTGGGGGCGGAGAGAGGAAGGGAGAGAGAGAGAGAGATTGCTGTTGGGTCAGAACTGATTCATAGCTGACCCTTTGTTTGGATTCTCAAAACTGTAAATCACAGAGAAGGTGAATGCTCATTTTCTTCCTGCAGAGAAGCTAGTGGATTTGAACGGACAGAAAGACATGGATTCTGGGTTAGCATTCCAACTCCTTATGGACTACACCAGGAGAAATTGACCACAACTATTTTAATTAGCTCTTCTGTCTTCTTTCTAATCCCTGATACTGTTATCCAATATTAAGTACCTAATTATGCATTCATTATTTTTTTTATATTGGGGTAAGAGTTTATGACTCTTTTTAGCCTAGTTCTTCATAACAGATCTTTTGGTGTACACATGTTCTGGTTAAGAAAAGGCATGAAATGCTAATAAATTTAATTTAATTAATTTATTTATTAAATGGTAATAAATTTAAATTTATGTATAATCAGAAAATTGGCAAGCTATAGATAAGGAGATGCAGAATATAATCACTAAGCAGTCATAACTGAGAGATGTATTAGAAGAGGGGTATATATGCTGTGAATCTTATAATATCACTATTTCTTCTATATCTATAGAATTGGTCTGTTTGGGGTTATTTGTTTAGACTGATGAATGACTTAAGAATTTTTTATTGCCAAAAATTTTTTTACCACAGGGCTTCAGAACAAATCTTTTTTTCATGTAGAGATTTAAGTTAAATATCACAAACATTTCCACACTCTGTTATATCCCCCCCTTTTTTGAAATGAGGATAAATATCTACCTCTTCCAGTTAGTTAGCTAGGTGGCTGTCCTCCAGATTTCTTGGCACAACTTGATGAGTGTGTCCAGGGAAGCATTTGCTTGTTGAAATATGCCAATTGATATAACATCAAGTCCTAGGAATTTATTTTTGCCAATTCCTTAAGAACAGTTTGACCTTCCTCTTTCATCACCATTGCCTCTTGATCATATGTTCATTTTATTAAATTCCTCTTTGCCACCCAATCAATTTTGGTACAGTGACTCTGATGCTTCCTCAGTCATTCCACATTCTGCCCCGAACATTCTTTTTTTTTTTTTTAATTTTTATTATTTTGTGTGCTTGTACCGTCAAATCAGATCTGACTGGTACAGGAGGATATTGCACCTCCTTCTCCGGCACAGCATCTGGTGGATTCGAACCGTGTTCCTCGGGGATTGCAGTGCAGCTTCTTGCCACTAGGCCACCAGAGCTCCCCCCGAGCATTCTTAAATATTGCAGCTTAAGGCTTGAATATGTTACTTAGTTTCTTCAACTTAAAAAATGCCAAGCAAGTTTGTCCCTTTTGATTTTCTACTCTAGATCTTGTATATTTTATTATAATAGCTTGCTTTGTCTTCCCCTGCTGCCCTTTGAAATCTCTCTTAACTTCTTGATTTCTTCTCTTTGCTTTGGCTTATCAGCATACTCGTGCAATATTCATGTCTCTTCTGACATTCATATTGGTCATTTCTTCTTTTGTCTTTGTAGTGACCGTTTGCACTCTTCATGGATGGTATTCTTGATATCCTCCCTAAGCTCATCTGATCTCCACTCCTTAGTGTTCAAGGCCGTAAACTTGTTCCTGAGATGGTCTTGTTGAATGTTTGCTAAATCTAAGAAGGATATTTAATCTATTTCAAAATTTCCAAAGGCATTTGACAAAAAAAACTCAAATAGCATATTCTCAATAAAGACTATGAAATTTAATAATTAGGAAAGTAGATCAGAGCTCAGAGTTAGTTTCATGGCCACCAGAACTGTGACAATCTTGGATTCTGCACTTGAACTAAATACTTTGCATTCTGTGTTAAATCTGTTGATACTTTTCTCTTTCAGCTTGTATTTTGTAAATCTAATGGGATGTGGAGGATATGTGTGAGCAGAAGACATACCTATGGCTGTGTCATTCACATATAGCATTCACAGTGCATGACAAACTTTCTGCCACAGTAGCGTTGAAATGTAACAGTTATGACTATGAGCTACACATGGTCATGAGGTTCAACAAGGGTCACCAAAATATTGAAAGTGGAGCAAAATTGAGGCAGAATGATACCTAGATGCCTCACCAAGCACACTTAGTTTGTGAGGGACATGAAATGTGAGATGTGCAGCTCCGTACATCATAAGTAACATGTCATGAAGCTACTTAAGGTTTCTGAGGATGACTGCGGTTTCAAGTTAATAAAAAAAAGGATAGGAACATACATTCTCACAAATATGAAGTGAGAGGAGTTGAGCAATGTCCAGGATGCTGTAAGGAAAGTAGCTGCCTAGACAGTGACCACATCCTTGTTCACTGCATCTCTTCCACCCACCAAACCAATCAGTGTTATCTAGCAAACTCATAGAAACTCTGCATGAGGTTGCTAACATTATAAATGTTTAGAGGAAGAGAATATTCATCTTTCACCGACAGGGCAGCTGGTGGATTGCAAATGCTGGAGTAACCATGTGCTCGTATGCCACTAGGAAGATATAGAAAAAAAATTACTTGCTATGTGTCAGAGAGCTAGATAATGACTAGGGATGATAAGAAAGAATTTATGCCTTTGAGCTGTGGTGTTGGGAAAGTGTATTGAATATACCATGGAAGAATAAACAGGTTCATCCTTGAGAGGCTGAAACTAGGCTAATCCTTGGAGGGAAGGATTCTGAAGCTTCATCTGACATACTTGGGACATGTTACGAGGAGGAACCAGTATATATACAGTATGTACACTGACACACACAGTACACATACATACAGTGTGTGTGTACATATATGTATGTATATATGCGTATGTGTGTATATGTATGTATATATGCGTATGTATGTATATATACATATATATATAAAGCAAGACTAAAGATATTTGACATTCATATCTAATTAAGCAGGAATTTTAACAACACCAAGATAGCTCTTACATTTCATTCAACAGAACTGCCTCAAAAGTAGGGGAAATTTTAAAAGTTGAAAGAAAAACTAAGACATGTACATTACCAATGAAACTTAACATATCCTTCTTATTCATTATTATGAATTTCATCTTGTTCCTCCAAAAGACATTGAAGTCTTTTATTCCTTGTACCTGTAAGATATAATTTTCTTTGGAAATAGATTCTTTACAGGTATTCTCAAATAATGCTGTAATATCAAATAAGGACAGGCCTAAATCCAACGGCAAGGAGCGCTACTGGCTTAGTGGTAAGAAACTGTACTGTCAATGCTAAGACACACATTTCAAATACAACAGCTGATCCAGCGGAGAAAATGGGTGATGTCCCGTGTGATATGGCCTTTGAAAGTCCTCTGGTGGGTCAGCTATGCGTTCCAAATTGATTCACAACAACAAACTCAATGTCTAGTGTCTAAGAGAGGTCTGATGGTCAAGTAGTAATGAATTGTGCTGTTAAGCAGGTACACTGTGGGGGAAGGATGGAGAATCTGCTTTCTTGCAATTGACAGCTTCTGAAAACATGCTGTAGGGTCAGCTATGAGTCAGTTCTGAATCAATGGCACATAAAAACAACAATAAGTGTGTTCACTCAAGAAAGTGACATGCAAACAGAGACTTATTGATGTGACTAAAGTAGAGATTGGAGTGATGTGCTTCTATATCAAAGAATCTAAATCAATGATTGATAACATCCACCTGAATCTAGAAAAAGTAAAAAAATGACCTTTCCCTAGAACCTTCAGAGAAGACATGAGCCTAAGGAGCACTTTGATATAAGACTTCTTGCAGGGAATGTTGTTGCCTAGTGAGTAGGGAATTGTGCTGTCAGTCTGCAAGGAGGTGGTTCAAATCCACCAGCTACTCCACAGAAGAAAGATGACAAATCTCCTCCCATGTTATTTACAGCCTCTGAAAACCCACTGAATAGTAATCTAAGAGATAGATCCAATTCAACTCCAGTGAACAACAGTCTCTAAAGCTCACTATTTCTGTAGTTTTTAAGCAGTGCAGTTGTATGACTTTGAAGTAGCATCCATGAGAAAAATAATACACTCAAATTAGTTGCCAGTGAGTAAAAACAAGTGTGTCAGTATAGAACTGTGCACCATAGGGTTTCCAATGGCTGATTTTTCAGAAGTGAATAATCCAACCTTTTTCTCCTGAGGTGTCATTTTATGGTTGGATTTGAAATTTAGAAAATTTGATCACAAGTTGAGCATGTTAACTATTGGGACCATTCAGGAAACCCATGTTACTCACTTCTTTTAGCCTAACACTTAAGATGAAGATAACACAATATAAAATGAAAGATAGGAAAACCTATAGCTTGGTTTCTTATTCACCAGGAGTCCAATGGTCAAGAATACTGGTAAAATGTATAGACATAAAAAATAAAGTAAAAATGATTGGGTAAGCTTCATGCAGTGCTTCTCATCTTCTGGTGTAGCACATACAATCTTCACAACATAAGCTGTGTAATTGTATGATTTCAGCATATGAGTAAGTTGCTTCTATATTTGCATTTAAAAAGAGTTATTATAAAATATATAAAGATAAATAGCAAACGAATGCAAATAATTTACATTTCAATTATCCTTTGATTAAAATGACATCAAAGAGCAAATTAAAAAAATAGTAAGACAAAGATGAGAGATGATTAAGGTAAAAAGGAAAATATTGTATATTTTATCATTTTAATGACACTCTTCTTAATAAGAGGTTCTGAATTTTGTCTTCCATAATACTTCACAAATTCATAAGCATCAAACTTGGTAGGATTAATGTGAGGTAACTTAATATCAGGAACCTCGTTTTCTCTATTATTGCCCCATTTTCTGTGGTCTCATAGTAACCATCCAAAATGGCAGCATTTACTTTGCAGAAAAATCTAATAACCAAAAAGATGAATCAAAGAGGGAACACACAATGCTCAAGAAACATGCCACATTGTTCTTGGACTCTTTGTTATGAGTCATAATTTAGCTACATAAGCATAGTCACTGCCAATGGAACATAACTGCTTCTGATGACCATACTGTTGTTGTTAAGTGCCTTCGAGTTGTAGACGACTCATAGCGACCCTATGAATGAAAGATCTGACCACTTGTATAACTTTTATCGTTTCTCCAAGTTCATAGAGTTTCTGGAGGCAACCTATTTCGGAAGTGGATGCCACTCCTGCTTCCAAGTTTGTTTTAATCAGGGAGCTCTACCAAACACTGTCCATCATGGATAACCATTATCATATTGTGACACTTTAGTGTCACAATGATTAGCATCACAGCAACCACAGGTTACCTCTATACAGTAAATGGACTGACCTGTGCTATACCACTTAGAAGAATGTTTGACCAAAAACAATTAACATGAAAGTAAAAGAAGACTCCAACAACATAGAAAAATTAAAAAAACATTCCAGTCAACTAGGATTCATACTAGTTATACAAAGGCTGTTCAACATGAGAAAAACAATCAAAACAATATATGTAAGTAGAACAAAAGAGTGAAAACAACACATAATCATAACAATTTATATTTAAAAAGCATTTGATAAAATACAGCGCCCATTTTTTTATCATAATCCTAAGAAAAATAGGAAGAGTAGGAAAATTTCCAATGTAATTAAGGGCTGATAATAAAAATCAACAATCAGTATTCTTTACAACAAAGAGACTCTAAAAGCATTCCCTTTGTAAATGGGAACCAAATAAAGATGTCCTCTATCACCACGGTTATTTAACATGTATTGGAAATTTCAATCAGGGCAATAAGGCAAGAAAAAAGAAATAAGAATCTAAATTGATAAGAAATAAGTAAAATTTATTCCTAGTTAAAGATGACCCTATCCATACAAAATTACAGAGATAACAGCAGGAAAATTGCCTCACTTTTGCTGACAAGCAAGCATCGAACAATGGAATGACTATGTTGTTTCAACTCAGGCAGCCCTTGCCTTGATCAACTTAAGCCCTACTAAAACTAATTGAAAGATTGAGCAAATTGACAGTGTACAAAATCAACATTAAAAAAATCAGTCAAATTTGTCTATACTGGCTACAATAACTCTGAAGAGTAAATAAGGGAAATAAATGTATTTACAAGAACTAGAAAAAAAAATAATTTAACCAGAAAGGAAAAAACTTAATACAAAAAAAAAAACAAAATTCATGACATCAGAAGAGACCTATGCAAAATGGATAAACATATCATGAAATTTAGAATTTTAGAATTCTCAACAGTGAAAATTTTGTTCTTCTGAAAGCAAAGCAAACCTAACTCACTGCTTATGACTTGGTTTTGACTCATAGTGACTTTCTAAGGGATTTCTAAGACATGTAATTTACTTTAGAAAACTCCCTATATGGTGGATTTGAAGGACTGACCTTTCAGTTAGGAGACCAACTTGTAACTTGCTATAATACACCAGAACTCAGTGATCTATAATTTAGATAATTTACTTCTGATCCTGATTTCATCAACATTTTTAAGGAAAAAGAACTGATCACTGACTAGATATGTTATATGCTATGTCATATGAAAAGGAAATAAATACTGTATAAGCAAAGCACTGCTTAGGAAGAACAACAAAGTAAGAGGTTTCACACTAAAACAATCCAACACTGACACAATGGTAGACCTACAGACCAATGGGACACAGCTGAGAATCCACAAGTAAATCCTGGGGCAAACAATCAGTGATAAATACCAAAAAACATTAAAGGATGGATACAGTCTCTTTAACAGACAGTACAGACAAAATTGGATATCAAATTACAGAGGGGAAAAAAGAAACATGGGTCATGTTGTTATTGTTAAGCGTCACCGAGTTGACTATGAGTCATAGTAATTTTATGTACAACAGGATAGAACCTTGACCTGTCCTACATGATCCTCACAATCTCTAACATGCTTAAACCAGTTGTTATAGTGATTATGTCAAAGTTCTGATTTATTTACAAAGTTCTAATACATAGTTTTTCACAAAAGATCCTTCCCATTTCCTTCACCCCACCCACTCATCAAATATGTCAATTTATTTTATTGAAGGTTTTCCTCCCTTTCACTGTTCTACCTCTTCCCCAGTATGTCTATGCCCTCCCACCCCTACCAGAGGCCCGGCTCCTACCAACAACAGGCCTGAAATATGTGCGATGAAATTTCATCCTGGCCTCTGAGGCACCTTAATTTTCCTTCCTCCATGGTAGATTTCCTTGTTTATTTGGCAGTCTACAGTATTTTCATTATTCTTTATAAACATCGCAATTCAAAGACATCAGTTCTTCAGCATAATGTCCTCCAGGATCACCCATTTTTAATAATATTTTATGAGTTCTTGTTTTTCAGTGCAGCATAGTACTTCATTGAGTGAATATACCACAGCTTCTCTATCCATTTGTTTGTTGATGGGCACTTAGGTTGTATCCAAATGGAGAAAGCCTCGATAAACCTGGGTGCTTGGATGGCAGTTATGATTTCTTTGGGGTATATTCCTAGGAGTGGAATTGCTCAGACAAATGGTATTTCTATTTTCAACTTTTTGAAAAAGTGTCAAACTACCTTTCAGAGTGGTTGCACCATTTTACACTCCCATCAAGATTGAATAAGGGTTCAAGTTTCTCCACAACCTTGCCAGCATTTGTTATTTGCTGTTTTGTTAAATTTTGCTGTTCTTACTGGGGTGAGATGATATCTCATAGTTGTTTTGATTTGCATCTCTCGTAGAGCGAGGAATTTTAAACATTTCTTATTATGTCTGTTTTCCATCTGAATGTCTTCTTTGGTTAAGTGTCTGTTCATATCCTTTGCCTATTTTTTCAATTGGATTATTTACCTTTATCTTGTTGTGGTGTGAAATTTTATTATAAAAACTTTTACATTATATTTCATTTTTTATTCAGAGGAGATGGAAGAAGTATACAGAGTCATGGTGCCAAAAAAATTGGATGATACAGAAGAATTTCAAAAAACAACATATGATTAAGAGACAATGGTGATGAATAGGAAGTGCAGGCTGCTCTGAAGGACTTGGCAAAAAATAAAGCTGCAGATATTGATGGAATACCAATTGATGTATTTCAGCAAACAAATTCTGCCCTGAAGATGCTCACCAGATTGTGCCAAGAAATCTGGAGGACAACTGCCAGGCAAATTGACTGGAAGAGATTCATATTTAATCTCATTCCCAAAGAAGGTGGCCCAAAAAACTGTGGAAATTTTCATGCAATATCACTCATCTCACACACAAGCAAAATTCTGCTGAAGATTATCCAGAAATGACTGGAACAGAACAGAGAGAAATACTAGAAATACAGGCTGGGTTTACAAGAGGCCATGGTATACTAGGGACTCAATTGCCATCCTCAGGAGGATCTTGGCTGAAAACGAAGAGTACCAGAGGAATGTCTATTTATGTGTCATTGACTATGCAAAGGCATTTGACTGTGTGAATAACAACAAATTGTGGCTGATCTTGAGGAGAATGGGAATCCAGAACCCTTGATTGTGCTTATGTGAAACCTATACTTGGACCAGGAAGCAGTCCTCAGAACAGAGCAAGGAAACACTGCATGGTTCAAAATCAGGAAGAGAGTATGTCAAGGATGCATCCTGTCTCCATATCTTTGCAATCTATATGTGAAACAGAACAGTCGAGAAGTTGGGCTTTTTATGAGGAGGAATGTGGCATCAGGACTGGAGGAAAACTCATCAGCAATCTACATTATGCAGACGACACCACCTCACTTGCTGAGGAGGATCTGAAGTGCTGGCTGCAAAAAGTAGACTGTAGTATTCTCTATGGATTGAAGCTCAACATACGACAAAGATTCTTACCACTAAGCCAATTGACAGCACCATGAGAGAGAAGAGATTGAGTTTGTTAATAGGTACAGCTTGTTCTGCTCCACAATCAATACTCCTGGCACCAGCAGTCAGAAAATCAAGAAATTAATTGCTTTAGGTAAATCTGCTATCAGAGACCTTTCCAGGGTGCTGAGAAGCAGCAATGTCAGTCTAGAAACTAAGGTGTGCCTGATCCAGGCCATGGTCTTCACAATTACTTGCTATGTTTCAGAGAGCTGGAAAATGATACCTTTAAGTTGTGATGCAGGAAAAGAGCCTTGAACATACCATGGACCATCAAGGAAACAAATAAGTCTGTTTTGGAGGGAATGAAACCAATTTTCTTACTTGAGGCTAGGATTTCGAAGCTCCATCTTACACTCTTGGAGAAGGACATCATGTTTGAAAGGGTGGAGGCACAGCGCAGGAGAGGAAGACCCAGGGTGAGATGGATTGACACAGTGACAAGGGTAATGGAGGTAGGTGTGTAGGAGTCAATGAGATTGGTTAAGAACAGGGCAGGCTTCAGAACTATTGTACATAGGGTTGCTACAAGTCATAGGCAACTCAATGGCACAAAATAACAACATTCAGAGAAGAGATTTTATTTTGCAATATAGCACTTTTAGGGAGCCCTGGTGACCTAGTGACAAGCTCTGCTGCAATCCTAAAGGCATGCAGTTCAAGGCCACCAGCTGTTCTGAGGAAGAAGGATGGGCAGTCTACTCTTGTATGATTAACTGCCTCTGAAAATCTTCTTGAGGTTTAGCTATGGGTCAGTTCTGACTCTATGGTATACAACAACAACAACATAGCACTTTTAAGTGGTAGATTTTTTTATGTTGTTGTTAAGTGACATCAAGTTGGAACAAACTCATAACAAACTCTTCAGAGTGTTTTCAGAGGCTGTAAATTGCACAGAATAAGATTGCTCATCTTCTGTGGAGTATCTGGTGGATTAGAAGCATAACTACTTATTTACTAGGCCACCAGAGAGATAGAGAGAGAGACGTACAGCCAGTGGTAGCCATTGGCATATAGAGATCGATAAATAGATTTTGCATGCGTATATGCATGTGTGTGTGTATTTTGTTGGTTTTAGATGCTGCTTAGTAAAGTATAACTCATAGCAACTCTATGAACAACAGATCTTACACCTGTCTTATCTTATGCTACCCTTATCACCTTTGGCATGTTCGAGCCCACTTCTTTAGTCACTGTATCAATCCTTCTAGTTGAGGGTCTTCCTATCTTATGCTGACCCTGCACCTCTCCAAGCCTGAATCAGACCCTTTTCATGAAATAGCCTCTCCCAGTAAAATGCCTAAAGGATGAGAGACAAAGATTTGCCATCTTCATATCCAAAGAGCACTCTAGCTCTGCTTTTTCCATATATATGTAAATGCATGCATGCATGCATGCATGCATTAATTTAAGGAGCCCTGGTAATATAGTAGGAGTTCTTGTAGCCTAGTCCTTTAAGAATTGTGCTGATAACCCAAAGACCTTTTCTCTCTGGTAGTTGAAATGGATGTAATTCAATAGCTGCTCCTTGGGAGAAAGATGGGTTATATCTTCCTATGTAATTCACAGCCTCCAAATCCCAATGGAGACGCTGCAATGTGCTGTCTCTGACTTGATAGATATGAATGAATGAAATAGTGTGGTAGAGTGGAGAGAGTTCTGGTGGTATAGTCCATAGAATGCTTAGCTAATGGTCAAAAGGTTAAATTCTTGCAATCTGAATCCATCAGCTGATCAGCTAGAGTATGATGGACCATCTTCCTCCATTAGGCTTGACAGTCTTAGAAAACCAATGTAGGCTCACTCTAAGTCGTAACTGACTCCATAATAATTAATTTGGTGAGGAGAGTTAAGTATTAAGAGTTAACCATGAAAGGTAAACTGTTGCAAGCCACTAGCCTTGGGAGAAAGATGAAGCAGTCTGCCTCCTTAAAGAGTTGCAACATTAGAAGCCCAGTCAAGGACAGTTACATCCTGTCTTATAGTGCCACTACTATGAATCTGAATTAACGTGGTAGTAGTGGGGGTCTTTTTGGTTTTGGTTTATGTAAAAAATTTGTCAATGCATTGTTATTAATTAACAATCAATTCTAATTATTCTGACACGCTGAAAACAATAAATAAACAATATATATATAAACCGTGCAACTTTAATACAAATATTTCATTTTTATTGCAGTTATATAAAGAAGAGGCTAATAGTGTTGTGATAATCCTTTCATATTTAAATGATCACATCTAGCAGCTTTGAATAATCCCTCTATTATGCAAAATAACTTCCACTTCTATTGTCATGCTGTTAGTTTTCAAATATCTTTAATTCATTATTTGTGTTCAGTGCTACATGTGTATAATTGGTAAGTCATATTCCACACAATCATACAAATAAGTTTAAGAACACACTGTGCTTGAAATGCTTTTTTATATAACTTACTTGAATAAAGCATCTCAGCATTTTTAACAATTGAATAATTAAATAGGTCTGCAGTTTTATCCCCATTTTATAGATGGGATCATAGTTAAAATATATTGAATAAATTGCTGAAGCACATAGACTTAGTCAATAATAGGTAAATTGAGAGTAATACTCAGAATTTGCATTAGAAGAAGAAGTTCAGCAGAAATTTCTGCTACATCTGTATTTTACACAGAAAATTAAATTGAGATTATTGCTGTCCTTGTTATTAATATTCATTTGGTATAAAAAATATGCTAGGTATCATAACATACACAAAATGAGATAAAACCCCCTAACCCCAGTTCAACTATATATCTAATCTTCCCAACTTATTACATTCAAATGGGTGTTTTATCACCTTAATTATTTTCAAGAAATGACACCAATAGCAAAGAAACTTGTAATTGCTGAAGATAATACATCTCATTTTCACCCAAGTACTATTAACAAATTTAAGACTATCTTTGAAAATGCACAAATGCACCCCAAAAAGAACTAAAAACATTGTTCATAAATGAGATAGCTCTATTCATCAAGTAACAATTTAGATTGTGTCTACAAATCCTTAGTCAATCACACTCACAATTTTAAAAGACATCCACATTCAAGTATAGATGGGACACTGTGCTAGCCATATTTTATATAATGTCACCAATCATCACAAATACCTGTGCAGTGTATATTATCCATAGTGGTGTGTCTTACAGGACAAGATGGCCCTGAAAGCCAAGGACATATGCCGAAAGACTCAGTTTTAAGGCAGATGGCCTAATAATTCATTTAACCCAAATAATTCACTTTATTTTCATCCAAACACAACCACACTCAAATTGACATATAATTTTGGACTGATCTTTACATAAAGCATATTCAAAATCTAAAACCATTCTTACATTGCCAGTTTTTAAAGGAATTGAATGTCAATATTTTCATGAAATAAATTGTAAACAAACATAAGATTTTATTACAGTTAAGGAAATTTTCCCTATAGAATAGCTTACTAAAACATTATATCTGAATTATCAGTAACTCTCCTTTTTTGTGGTTTTGTGGTCCAGCTGTTTGCCACGTTGAAGACAAATTAACATATACCCCAAACTCATTGCTCTTGAGTCAATCCTATGGCACAGAACAGAGCTGTCCCACAGAATTTCCAAGGCTATAATCTTTATTAAAATAGACTGCTACATCTTCTTCCCACAAAGCAGACAATATGCTTCAAATGCCAGTCTTTCAGCCAGTAACCTAGAGATTAACCACTACATCATCTATAAGGCATCAACAAAAAATCCCAAACCATTGCCATTGAGTCAGTTCCAACTCATAGTGGCCTTAAAGGATAGAGTTGAACTGTCATAGTTTTTAAGGCTGTAAATTGTTATAGGCGCTGATTGCCACATCTTTTTTTGCTGTGGTGCAGCTGGGAGATTCCAAATGCAGGTTTTCAGGTTAGCTGTTAAGTGTTTATCATTATTTTGTCAGGGCCCCTAGAACAACACTACTTAAATATGTTGTTGTTGTTGTTGTGGTTATGTGCCATGGAGTCACTTGCAACTCATAGCGACCGTATGTACAACAGCCCTAAACTCTGCTCTGTCCTGTGCCAATCGCACTGTCTCTGACATTCTCATCCCGATTACCCAAGTCACTGAATCAATCCACCTCATACAGGGCCTTCCCCTCCTACACTGTACCTCCACCCTCCCCAGCATGATGTCCCACTCCAAGGACCAGTCCCTCCTTACAACATGTCTAAAGTATGTTAAACGGAGCCTCAGAATCCTTGCCTCCAAGAAGCCGCCCAGTTTAGCCCTCCCCAGAATGAATCTGTTTGTTTTCCTAGAAGTCCATGGTACCCTCAATACTCTTCTCCAGCACCACAGCTCAAAGGTATCAATCCTTCTTCTATCCTCCTTGGTCATTGTCCAACTCTCTGATGCGTAACAAGTGATAGCAAAGACCATGGCCTGTATCAGACACACCTTACTCTTCAGAGAGACACCATTGCTCTTCAGTACATTGGAGAGGTCCCTAACAGCAGACTTTCCCATGGCAATACGCCTTTTAATTTCCTGGCTACTGGTGCCAAGAGTGTTGACTGTGGAGCCAAGCAAACTAAAGCTGTGTACAATCTCAATCTCTTCACCATCCATCCTGATGCTGCCAGTTGGCCCAGTGCTGAGAATCTTTGTCTTCTTGACATTGAGCCTCAATCCATATTGAAGGCTGCAGTTCTTGATCCTCTGCAGCAAGTGCATGAGGTCCTCCTCAGTTTCAGCAAGTAGGGTTGTGTCATCTGCATAACGCAGATTGTTGATAGATCTTCCACCAGTCTTGACCCTACATTTGTCCTCATAGAGCCCAGCCTCCTGGATAATCTGTTCTGCATACAGGTTGAAAAGGTATGGAGACAGGATACATTCCTGGTGTATGCCCTTCCCAATTTTGAACCATACAGTGTTTCCTTGCTCTTTTCTGATGACTGCCTCTTGGTCCAAGTATAGGTTTCTCATTAGCACGATCAAGTGCTCTGGGATTCCCATTCTTCTCAGAATCAGTAACAATTTGTTATGATCCACACAATCAAACTCCTTTGCATAGTCAATGAAACACAGATAGACATTCCTTTGGTATTCCCTGCTTTCAGCTAAGATCCATCTAACATAAACAAATATTTAATATTCTGGGAGCTCTGGTGGCCTAGTGGTAAGAAGCAATACTCAATCCCAAAGGTGTGCAGTTCGATTCTACCAGATGCTCCACTGGAGAAGGAGGGGCAATCTCCTCCTGTGCCAATCAGATCCGATTTAATGGTCCACAGCAACAACAATGACAACCACAACAACAAATATTTCATATTCTGAAAACACCATAACTTTGTTGTTGTGTGCTATTGAGTCACCTGTGACTAAGTAAACCTATGCATAACAGCTCTGAATCTGCCCTATTTTTAGACAATAGCTTTGTCTCTGACACACCTGTTCCCGTGACCCCATTTACTCTGTCAATCTATCTCATCCAGGGGCTTCCTCTTCTTGGCTGTCACCCTTTCCAAGCACGATGTCCTTCTCCAGGAGGTCCCTCTTGAGCATATGTCCAAAGTATGTGAGATGGAGGTCAAATCCTTCCCTCCAGGGAACAACTTGGTTTCACCCAAATTATTAAATGTTTATTATATGATTTATTTTAAAAACTAAAGGATGTTGTTGTCATTACGTGTCATCAAGTTGCTTCAAAGTGATCCTATGTGCTCTGAACCCTGCTCTATACTGAGCCAACCTCATTGTCTCTGACACAATTAAGCTTATTACCCCAGTCACTGAGTCAATCCATCTCATCCAGGATCTTCTCCTGTGTTCTCCCTCCATCCTCCCAAACATGATTTCCCTCTCTAAGGACTGGTTCCTTCTTGCAACATGACCAAAGTATGTCAGAGGAAGCTTCAAAATCCTTTCCTCCAAGGAGCAGCCTGGTTTCACCTTCTATAGGATGAAACTGTTGGTCCTCCTACCAGCGCATGGTATATTACAATACTCTTCTCCAGCACCATAACTCAATGGTACTAATTCTTCTTTTATCACCCTTAGTCATTACCCAGCTCTCTTGATGCATACCAAGTAATTGTGAAGACCATGGCCTGGATCCAGCAGACCTTATTCTCTAGACTGACATTATTGCTCTTCACTACTCTAGAGAGGTCCTTGACAGAAGATTTGTCAAATGTAACTCATTTTTTTACTTCCTGGCTGCTGGTACCTTGAGTGTTGATTGTGGAGCCAAGCAAGTTGAAGGTGTTAACAATCTCAATCGCTTCACGATCCATCACGATGCTGTCTGTTGGTTCAGGGGTGAGAATCTTTGTTTTCTTGATATTGAGCTTCACTCTATATTGAAGGCCACAATCTTTGATTTGCCCCAGATCCTCCTTTGTTTCGGCTATCAATGTTTTGTCATGTGTCAGGTGTCAACACAGATTGCTGATGAGTCTTCTTTCAATCCTGATTCACATTCACCCTTATAAAGCCGGCCTCCTGGATGATCTGTTCTACATATAGATTGAAAAGGTATGGAGACAGATGCATCCCTGAGGCACACCTTTCCTGATTTTTGAACTATACTGTGTTTCCTTGTTCTGTTCTTCTGGCCCAAGTATAGGTTTCACATAATCACAATCAAGTGTTCTGGGATTCCCATTCTTCTTAGAGTTAGCCACAGTTTGTCGTGATCCACACAGTCAAATGCCTTTGCATAGTCAATGAAACACAAATACATATTCCTCTGGTACTCCCTGCTTTCAGCCAAGACCCATCTAACATTTTCTATAATATCCCTAGTACCATGGTCTCTTCTAACCTCAGCCTGCACATCTGGCAGTTTTGTTTAATTAGTAAAGAATGTCTGGCTTGAGCATTGCACTCTTCTGAGGTGTATTATATCAAATTGAGAATAGTAACTCAAACATATTAGTAGGAAATTTAGGGGGCAGTGGGCATATGTTAATGAGAGAGAAGTGAGTTGTATAAAGAAGGTGAGAACAGTTGTGCAGCTTGAAGGACTAAATCAGAACCCTTGAGTCCAGTATGACTGACATCATTACTCCTCAGCACTTTGGAGAGTCCCTTATAGCAGACTTTCCCAATGTAATCTGTCTCCTCATCTTCTGGCTGCTAGTACCAAGAGTGTTAATTGTAGACCCCCAAAAAAGATGAAATAATTGACAATTTCAATTTTTTTCTCCATCTATCATGATAGCTTAATGGTAAGGAATTGCACTGCAACACAAATGTACAAGTTCAAATCCACTAGCTGATCCGTGGGAGAAAGATGGGCAAGTTTATCCCAGGACATTAAGTGTGTCTGAAAATCCACTGGATAATCAGCAATGGCTCAGCTCTGACTCAATGTTAGATTACGAGACTGTTGCTAAGTTTACCATACAGAAGAAAACCAAACAAACAAAAATTCTCATTTGACTCTCTCAAAAGTTCACAGCAATAACCCATTCCTCAGAGCTCCACTGATGCTTAGTTTTGAAGTCCTTATTTACGCTATGATGGGCAAAACATTATAACTTACTAATTTTACTTGGAATTACATATATTGTTTGTAATTCATGTTTTCTGAAATGTCAGTTGATAATTTTACCCAGTTGTAATTGAGTAGTCAACTCCACTGCAACTAACATCATTCAAATTATGTTGTAGAGCCATTCCAATTCATGTAGTCCTATGGGTGAGGAGTAGAACTCCTTCAGAGAGCTTAAGTCTGGGACTTTTTAAGAGCAGATTGCCATCTTGTTTTGCAAGGTGTCCCTGGGGGTGTTTGAGCCACTAACCTTTTAATTTGTACTTGAATGCTTATCTATTTGTGCCAACAGGAAACTTTGTGTATATGATTAAAAAAATGAAGATTTTTGTGATTAAAATAGGAAAATGTTAACCCTCTAGCTCTTGTTTTGTAAATACTTTGCTAGTTTGTTCCTTGGCTTCTAGTCTTCTTCAAGATTTTAATTATCGGTTTAATTTACACGTAATCTTTTTTTCTTAAAGTCTAGAATTTTAAACCATTTTTTTGTCACCCTGGACACAAGACTAATAACAAATCTATGTATGTTCTCCTGTATTTTTGTTATTTGTCTTTGTTAAGTTCTGTTTCATTTAGATATTTTGTTGTGAAGAGGAGTAGACAGCTGAATTAATCTTAACCTGACAGTCAGTTTTGGGTTCCCAATTACTCTCTGTGCCATAATCTTAGCTTCTGATGTCTATTAACAATCTTTGACATTCCTTAATTTGTATCATATAATTTTGAATCATTCTTAATTTCAATAATAATAATTTTAAAAACTATGTTTTGGATTGATATTTTAAATATTAACATAAATATAGGTATAAATAAGTTAAATCACAATAGAAGTATATCTAAATTATTTCTTGATGGTTTTCAAAATGCTTTGAAGTAACTACTGGTATTGTTAGTTTTCTACTTTGACATATTTTAATGTATTATAGGTGGTTCATATGAATTATGAATTTATCTTAGTAAACATCAGAATGTTTCCTCTACTTTTTTGTATGTGTTTTAAATAATGTAGGTGAGATACTTAGCTATAAAAAAAGAATTATCAAGATATGAATACATATATGGGAACTGCTAACAATAGTCTACTATGAAATTCTCATTATCTTGAGTCACCATGACTCGTAACTGACCCTCCAGTGGGTTTTCAGAGGCAGTGAATTGAACAAAAGTAGACTGCCCATCTTTCTCCTGAAGAGCAGCTGGTAGCTACTGGATTTGAACTGTTTACCTTTGCATGGGCAGCCCAACTCCTTACACACTAGGGGACCCAAGTTCCTTAAATAAAGGGCTACAAACTGTAAGATTTCAGAACATATAAAATTCTGGTAAAGACAAACTCTAGAGGCATTAAAGAAATGAGAGGTTGCCAGTGATTCTGAGGGAAGAAAGGAAGACAAATAAATAGTGAAGAGGATTTTTAGGGCAATGAAACCACTGCATAAATGAAACTTTTGTCTGTAATGGTAAACACATGACTTCTACATTTTCCCCCAAAGTCCACTGAATAATTAAAAAAATTGTAGACTTTAGGTAAAAATGTAGCAGTATTTATCAATTGGAATGTGTTACAGGAATGTTTAATGTTTAGAACTAGGAAAATTGTTTATGTGTGTTTTTAAGGGGAAGATTTATGAACTTTCTGCTCAATATTTTTTATGAACCTAATCAATACTCTTGGTACCAGCAGCCAGGAAATCAAATGACGGATTGCACTGGGATAATCTTCTGTCAAGGAACTATCCAGAGTACTAAAGAGCAATGATGTCTATCTGGGGAATAAAGTACATCTAATCCAAGCCATGACCTTTGCAATTACTTGATATGTATCAGAGAGCTGGACAATGATTAAGGATGACAGAAGAAGAATCGATGCTTTTGAGCTGTGATGCTAGAAAAGAGTATTGAACATACCATGGATTGAAAACAAGTCTGTCCTCAGGAGAATAAAACCAGGCTGCTCCGTGAAGGCAAGAATTTTGAAGCTTCATTTCATATTCTTTGAATATATTGCCAGGATCAACCAGTCTTTAGAGAGGAACATCATGCTTGAAAAGGTGGAGGGACAGCACAAGAGAGGAAGATCCTAGATGAGATGAAATGACTCAGTGACTGGGGTAATAGGGGTAGGTGTGTCAGGGGCAATGAAATTGACTTAGGATAGAGCAGGGTTCAGAGCTGTTGTACATAGGATCAATATATGAGTCACAGAAACTCAACAGCACAAAAACAACAACAAGATTTCTTTTAAAAAATAAAAGTAGAAAGTCAGAAAAAAAAGAGGAAAAATTAAATGAGCTACATTAACTCAGTGACTGCAACAATGGACTCAAGAGCAACAACAATGAGAATACAGGGCTTTGCAATGTCTCCTATTGTAACAAGGTTATTATGAGTTGGAATCAAGATGACACTCAACAACAACAACACTAAAAGCAAAACAATCTAAGACTTCAATTCCATTTGAAAAGTTTGATTCTATTTTTTTCTTCATTCAATTTTGCACATTTTCTTCCTTCCCTCTCCCTACCCCCTCTTCCAGCCACTTTATAACGCACCTCTTGTTCCAAATTATTGTCATACATATAATACTTAATCATAAGTTCCTTTCTGACTGTTCTTTCCCTCATCTGTTTCAATTCAGTGTTCATTATCTATCCACTCTTTCTTATTCGTCTGCAACCCTCATGTCAGTTCTATTTTATAACAGCAGTGTTATCCAGTACTTGTCCTTTTCTGACTGAAATATTTCATTCAGCATAATCTCCTCCAGATTTACCTAATTTTAGCACTTTAAAATAGTCTACTTGGCACTGATGCATCTTCTTATTAAACTACGGAAGTTGTCTAGACTAACAAACAGAACAATGAAGACTATTTTTCCTGTAGAATAAGATCTGTTTCATGAAAGAAAATACATGTAAATAAATCAACAAACATTTATAGAATAAGAAAATTTCTCAGCTCAAATATATTGAGACTCCGAAAATTTTGAACAATCATAAATACTAGAGTTAGGAAAGAAATAAGCATTCTTTTCTTAAGGAAGTAAAGACTCAAAAGACTGACACTCACCAGGCTGGGTCTAATCCAGGTGGATATTGATTGAAAGTTGCTTCCATGTGGCAACTATGTTTGTGATCTATGTGCACTAAGTGGCTGTTATAATCTTAGTAAGGAAGGGTCAATATCGCCAAATTGTCATTGCAATTAACATTAATTGATATCCTTCTTAACAGGATTGGCAGAATATTAGACTAAATGGCATTTGTGCAGTCTAACCAGTTGTGGAGAAATAGGGTAAGTGCCTTTGATTTTTCATCTACTTTTTTTTTTAATTCTAAGGATAACAGAAGACAAGTAAATGAGAGGAAACCACTTCACTGAGTCATGCAGTTTGAGTTCCACACTGTAGTAGTTATGGATCCTGTCTTTTTTTTTAACAAATAAAGAAGATAAAACAAGTACACTCACTACTAGAGAGTAAGAATTTGTGTCAAAAAGGAAAACCAGTAAAAGTTACTTAAAACATTCAGAGGGAATGATAAATAACCCATGCTTTCAATTTTAAGATGGTGGCATTTAGGCATAAGAATAAGTAAATTGGACAAAAATGAATTCAGAAAATCAATCTTTATTCAGTATTCATCTCATAAATTATCAATTCATTCAACTCCTTATGTTCTGATGGCCTAGTGGGTAAGGGTCTTCACTGCCAAGTAAAAAGCTAATCTGTTTAGCTGCTCTGTGGGGAGAAGATAGGCGTTCTCCTCCCATGTGATTTTCAGCCTCTGAAAACCTGAAGAAGGGTCAACCATGAACTTGTTCTAACTCAACAGCAATGAGTTTTAAATTTTGATATACAACATTAAATGTATACTGTAAAAACATATTGATAGGGTGGTTCAGGATTATTTAAACATATGGTACAGTTCTAAAACTGACATCATGTGCCTCCAGCCTGCAATACTGGTTGAAATAATTAACATTTGTTCTGTCTTCAAACTCTGTTGTAACTTCTCTATAGTCATGCAGAGTTCCTTAAGCTGCCTGTTTACCAGGAGGAGAAATGCATCTTTCTTTGAATTAGTCTTTCCTCAAGCATCTATAAACTGTACCTAAGTCATGTGTTAACTAGAAACTGTATTTAAGAATCCTAACTTTGTATTTTTCTCAGTCATATCTGAACTGCACCTTAAGCTGTTTATCAGGAGGGTAATACATCTTTCCTGGATTAGCATTTACCTCTTTGAAATGGTATTTTCTTAGTCATATGTATATTGTATCCCAACTTGTCTGTTTAGTTGAAATCCAAGGTTTCTACTGAAGGGAGATTGCTACCTCAGAAATGCAATGGAGGATAGGCTAGGAGTCAGTTCTGACTGTATGGCAAGAAGTTGGAATCTGAGTTTTCTTATTTTTGGTTGCGTTTCAAAATTTATCTTGTGACAATGAACTTCTGATACAGCATTCCCATTAAAACAATTTCATGACTGGTTTTAAGATCTTTCTGCTTGCTATAACTGAGGAAGACCTAAAGTGCTTACTGCAGAAGGCCAAGGACTGCAGCCTTAAATACGGATTGAAGCTCAGCACTAAGGAAACAAATATTCCCACCACTGAGCCAATAGGCAGCATCATGATAGACAAGTGAAGAGATTGAGATTGTTAGCAGCTTCAGTTTGCTTGGCTCCACAATCAATCATCTTAGGATCAGCAGCCAGGAAATCAAAAGATGAATTGCATTGAGTAAATCTGGGGCCAGGGACCTCTCCAGAATACTGTAGAGAAATGATGTCAGTCTGGAGACTAAGGTGCACCTAATTCATGCCATGGTCTTTGTAATTACATGCTATGCATCAGAAAGCTGTACAATGAGTAGATATGCCAGAAGGAAAATTGATGCCTTTGAGTTGTGGTGCTGGGAAAAAATATTGATTATACCAGGGACTGCTAGAAGAAGAAACAGGTTCATGCCGGCAAGGGTGAAATCAGGGTGCCCCTTGGAGGCAAGGCTTTTGAATCTCCATCTGACATATTTTGGGCATGTTCCAAGGAGACCTTGCAGAGCGACATTTTGCTTGGGCAGGGTGGAGGGACAAGAGAAAAAGACCCTGGATGAGATGGATTGACTCAGTGACTAATGGTGGTAGGTGTGTCAGAGACAATAAGTTTGGCTCAGGATAGAGTAGGGTTCAGACCTGTTGTATGCAGGGTCGCTATGAGTCACAAGCAACGGGACTACATTGCAACAGCATCACTAAAAGAATTAAACAAACATGTGCTCAAGCTTCTTACTACATCCCTGTATCATAAATAGCTCCATGCATATTGGTTGGTGGTCTGTTCCACAATCAGGTGCTGGGCTAGTTTTCACAGCTGATATTGAGCTTCTCCAGTGTTTTTTTCCCGCAGATGTAATCTATCTGATTCCTATGCATACCATCAGGTGAAATCCATGTGTATAACCCGCATTTACGTTTCTTATAAAACATATTTGTACGGAATAAGTCATAAATTGTAAAAAATTCAATCATTCTATATCTCCAGATTCCTTTCTGTCACCAAGCCCATGTTTTAGAACTACTGATTTTTCTTCTCTATTCCCAACTTTTGCGTTCCAGTCACCCTTTATTATTAATGCGTCTTGATTGCATGTTCAATCGATCTCTGACTGTAAAAGTTGGTAGAAATCATCTATTTCTTCTTCTTTGGCTCTGGTTGTTGGTGCATATATCTGAAT
>NW_006399858.1:12145950-12147411 GCF_000299155.1 Elephantulus edwardii
CCAAAATCTCTGTAGATGTTCATTGAAATTAAAAATAAACAAACTAAATTAAAAACAAACAAAAAAACTGACCACTCTGATCAAATTGTTCTGTTCACAATGATAAACAAAAGAGAAGTGATCTTGTCTAAGTCTGTTTTCCTCACCAACCTTAGTCTTGCTTGGTGCAATAGATGAAACTCTCTGATTTGACTTTAAAGGAATACAGGTATTTTCCATTCAAATCCAGTATTTCTTTTGTTCTTTCTACTGTTCTTCTACTCTCCCAGTTGCTTCCAAAATTACAAAAGCAATTCAACAGCTTCTCATTTATGGATGGATGGGTAAAACACTTGATAAAATTTTAAGCTTAAAGCATTTTTCAAATTTTATTTTATTATGTTAACATTAAACACAAAATATCTACAAAATTCCAACGTGTTCATTTTCTATTCAGTAATTGTAATCGTATTTTCCAAGTTATGTAGCCATTTTCCTTATCCTTTTGCAAATTATCCTGCAAACTATCACCATTAACATATCCTGCCATCATTAACATGATAGGCCAAGGTTCCAAGTGTGTTGTTCATGAAGTCATAATTTGGCTCCCAAAAATCATAACTACCATACCATGAACTTAAAGACCTCCAAGCAAATGCAAAAATCCCCTCATTTACCCATCACTTTCACTAACTCCTGAAAACACTAATAATCCTTGGTTTCTATAAAATTGCTTCTCTGTCCTTCTATGTCTAACTTTTTTTACTCAATATAATCTTTTCAATATTCATTCACATATAGTTCTGTTTTTAATAGTCCTGATAAAGTTATAAATTTTATTAACTTAGGCAAAGTATTTCCTTATTAGTAATACTTGGTTTCTTAAATTTACTGGTGGTGGTGGTGGTGGTTGTTGTTGTTATGTGCCGTCGAGTCAGTTGCAACTCATAGCAACCCTATGTACAACAGCCCTAAACTCCACTCTGTCCTGTGCCAATCACACTGTCTCTCACACTCCCATCCCAATTATCCCCGTCACTGAATCAATCCACCTCATAGAAGGCCTTCCTCTTCTGCACCTGTCCTCCTCCCTCCCATGAATGATCTACTTCTCCAAGGACCGGTCCCTCCTTACAACATGTCCAAATTATGTTAGACAGAGCCTAAAATTCCTTTCCTCCAAGGAGCCACCTGGTTTGACCCTTTCCAGGATAAATCTGTTCATCTTCCTAGCAGTCCATGGTACTCTGAATACTCTTCTCCAGCACCAAAGCTCAAAGGCATCAATTCTCCTTCTAATCCTCCCTGGTCATTGTCCAGCTCTCTGACGCATAACAAGTGATTGCAAAAACCATGGCCCGTTCTAGACTCACCTTAATCTCCAGAGACATACCACTGCTCTTCAGTACATTGGTCAGGTCCCTAACAGCATACTTTCCCATGGCAATATGCCTTTTAATTTCCTGGCTACTGGTGCCAAGA
>NW_006399858.1:12149225-12167332 GCF_000299155.1 Elephantulus edwardii
GTTGGTAACAATCTTCTATATCCTCTTCCTTGGCTCTGGTTGTTGGTGCATATATGGTATTTACTTGACTTCCTAGTATGTGTATGAATATTATCCTGTCACTCACAATATTGTATTTTAACATGGATTTAGCAATGACTTTCTTAACTATGAAAACAACTCCATTTTTTTCTCACCTTTTATCTCCAGAGTAATATATGATTACAGCTCAGCACAAATGGAAAGAATATAATAGATGTGGAAAATTTGGAAGGAGAGATAATTAGTGAAAGGAATGGACACAATTTGTGTTTGGTGGAAAAATGTCATGCATCGAAAATATGAGATAGACGCTCTTGGGATATGATAAACATTCAATAAGCATTTCATATTTGGTATTAACACCTCCACGTATGGTGGACAGTGACTTGGCAATGACAGTTATCAAAAAAACAGTTACAAATGAAAAAGAAGACACAAGGGTCTTCAATGGAAAAATAAAAAAGTATTTGTATTCTTCTACATAACTGTTTAATAACTTTGAGAAAAATATATTTCATTCTAATAACAGAAATATGGGGTGTTAAGAACCTGTGGTAGCCTGGTGGTAAGCAGTTGCACAGCCCACCAGAAGGCACCGGTTTGAATCTACCAGAAGCTCTATGGGAGAAACACAGATTGCTTTCTCCCTTGCAAGTTAAGGCTCTGAAAACCCACTGAAGGTTCAGCTATGAGTTAATTCCAACTTGAGGGCATGTAACAGACAACATATTTTAACAAGACAAAAGTATCTTATTATAAGGCATTTTTATTTCTGGAGCTTTCATATATATCTCGGTTCGGAGGAATGTATTATTTGGGGAATGTGTATCTATAACAATATAGAAAAGTTCATTAAAGAACAAAGTTCAGGTCTTTTATTCATAGGGTCATTACAAGTCGTATTCGACTTGACAACACTTAACCATGGCTAAGTGAGACTAGTGTTGTTATATCTGGAAGAACATTCCTCTACTTTGTATATCACTCTTCATCCATTTACCGTACTGAGGTAATCTGGGTTTGTTGTGATGTTAAACCTTGTGCCATGGAGTACGAAATGCCAGCATGGTTTCCCAATGTGTACAGTGTTTGGTGGAGCTCCCAAATGTGAAGCAGATTTGGAAGCAGGAAAGGCATCCACTTCCTAAACCACATGCCTGTGGAAACGCTATGAACTTGGAGCAAAGATGACAAATATGGAAAGGCATTAGGTCTTTTGTTCATAGAGTCGCTATGAGTTGTACTTGATGGCAATCAACAAACAGCATATGACAATATACTATCAAAAAGGAAACAGAAATCCCTTTAGTAAAATAAATAAGAAATAAATTACACACTGGAACATTAGTGCTTTTCGTTTTCGTCAGGTACTTTTCAGCTTAAAAAAACCCTGCAGATTTGATTGTATGAAACTTAATGTGAATGAAGAATAGTGTGAAACATAATGTATATAAAATTTGTAAGCAAATCAATATAAAATAAAATGTTTTTTTAAAGCCTGAAATAAAAAACATTTACTGCAAAATTGCAATAATGATCACCCATGGTAGACAGTGTTTGGTGAAGATTCCAGATTAAAACAGGCTTGGAATAAAGAGTGGCATCCACTTCTGAAATGGTTTACCTCCAGAAACCCTATGAACCTGGAGAAACAATGAAAGTTATACAAATGCTCAGGTCTTTCATTCAAAGGGTCGCTATAGTCACCTACCACTCTTCGGCACTTAACAGCAACAACAACATGGCAAAATTAAAATTATATCATATTAAAATAAACATTTGGATCACAATAGAGCGCTTTTAAATTTTATATTAAAATGTTAGTAAGTCCCCAAACAGCTTTCAAGAATAGCTTTATCAGCTAATAGTAAATTTTCCCAACAGTATTTGGATGATACATGACAAGGTCTAAAAAGGTGGCAAGAGAAACTACTGAAGAACAATACAGTAGACAGCTGACATTTTATTTCCACCCAGAACTAACAATTCTCTCCATTCCATTCCATAGCTAGCATTCATAAGACTAAACTCAAATGCAATGCTGTAAATGAATACTGTCATTATGACATTTACATGTCAAGAATAGTTTATGTTTTACTAAATCTTACACTCCAAAGTCAATTTGCTGAACACTCTTTGTCCATTTTGTTTTAATTCTAGCAATTCTTTGCTGGGGGAAAAAACCATGAGTATATAAAAGAAATGAAGAACATGAAATCTGCTGGTGATCCTCAAAGACAATGGTTAAAGGCAACCATTGAGAAAAAATTATGTACCTCTCATTTATCAATTGTTTTAAAGTCTGTGCATAAAAGCAGACACTTGATGGTATCAGACTTATAAGTTCCGTTTTTTATTATTTTGTTGGTGTTTCAGACCATTAGGTTTTTATCATGGATCATAAATAATATAGAAATAGTTTACATTAAATGTTACAGTCTCAGAAAAGAGAAGAATCTATGTATTTAACATTGTGAAAGTGTATCGTTCAGAAAAAGAAGGAGGGACCAAAATCGGCATATCTTATTTGCGTTTTTATGTTGAATCAGTATGTAAAATAAATGCAAAGACCGAACACCACTGCTGCTGGGCCAGTTTCCACACACAGGAACCCTCCATCAGCCTTCTGAAGCTATAAACCATACCGGGAGGGGACTACTCATGTTCTCCTCTCTCACTGGCTGGTGGATTCAAACTTCTGAATTTTTGGTTAGGAGCCAAAGACATTATGTTCTAAAATACCCCTTCAAGGGACATGATTGTATTTTTGAATGGGGGGGGGGGAAGTAAGAATATCAGCAACAGCAAAGAAGTTTAGCAAGCACTGATGGCCCGGTGGGTAAAGAGTTGTGCGGCCATCCCAAAGGCAAACAGTGTGAACCCACTAGCTAGCTGCTCCATGAGCGAAATGTGAACGATCTCTTCCTGTCCGATCTACAGTCTCTGAAAAGCCACTGAAGGGGTCATTTACGAGTTGGTTGTCATAATACAGTTCATTAGTAATTTCATAATAATCACTCATTGTGTATTTCATTAAATTAGATGATCATTAAAATTATACCCATAACTTTGATAATGTCAAACAACTTTTGGTTTTTGGAGGTTTTGTTTGTTTTTACTTTTTGTGGTATTATTATAAGGGAGTTCTAGCACTCTAGTTGTTAAGTAAGCAGTTATGACGCCGTCCCAAAGACATGTATTTCAAATCTACCAACCACCCTGTTGGAAAAGATAATCTCTTCTTTTCTGATTTATAGACTTTGAAAATCTGCCAGAGGGTCAGCAATGAGTTGCTTCTGACTTGATAGTAGATAACAACGTTATTATTTATTATTATCATTATTATTACACTGATGTGCAAAAGCAAAAATACTTTTCAATATGAACATCGCTTAAAAGAATTTTTTTTAATTATTATTCTCTCCAAGTGATCCCAGAATGTCAGATCATCTACAACAAATACAGAAAATTATAATTGTGTTGAAATCAGTTAATATATCATGAATGGGTTGAATAAGATTATTTCTCTTTCTATGCTGCTTCTTTATATCTTTGAGAGGGAGAGCCATGGATGACCAGTTGTGGTGTCTAGCACTGAAAAGTCTCTTGAGATTAGTAGATAAATACAATTTCCAGACATAATACAGACATTTTAGCTTTTTGAGAATATTATAACACTTTGTTTAATCTCCAAGTAAAATCAAGTGTTATTATGATCCTGTGGGGTTTTTGTTCTTTTTTTGGCAATAAACATTCCCACTCTTTTTAGACTATAAAGCAGGATAATAAAACCTAGGCTCGGTATACTTCATAGAAAACCAAACTCTGTCATTAACCAATGGAGCTAACTTTAGTACCAGGAATCTACTTTGTCAAAACAGGCACAATGGAATAAAGAACTAAGTGGTCTCATTAAGAAGCTACATGAGTTATTTAAATGACAACTTCTCTCATAATATTCTCAATCTCTAGAAATCAAGAAAAGCTTACAACTGTTGCTCATCCATTGATGTGTGCTCAGCGCAAAAGAAGATGACCCTCTATGAGAAGGATTGATTCAGTGACTGGGGTAGTGGGGGTAAGGTGTGTCAGAAACAATAAAACTGGCAAAGGATAGAGCAGGGTTTAGGGCTGCTATATATAGGGTCACTATGAGTCGCAGACAACTCTATGGCACATAACAACAACAACAACTCTATTTTCAAAGCACCCATTAGTTTTAACTCTGGAAACTAAAAGGCACAGACTTGTGCTGCTGCATTCTCAAAAAATTTACATTTTTTAGGATTCTCCAAAATAAGTTTTGGAATCTCTGATCCATTATAGTGGCAGTAGCTTGCTTCCAGTGACAAATCTATAATGACTCAAAATCAATAGAGACATTTGGAAAACTACTGTGGCTGACAGATACAATTGGTGTTATGTCAGTGAAATAGTGTTCTTTGATTGTAATGCTAGGATTTCATACATATTCTAATGTGTTTAGGATCATGCAGTAGGCATTATGAACAGTGTCAAAATGAATAAATTATAGCACTCATCCTTAAATAAAATCTAGAAGTATTATATCATAACTCATAAGAGAAGTCAGGAAAAAAGCTAACTAAATATTTCTAAATACTTACCTTTTTATTTTATTTAACTGTAATAAAATGTGTTTCTCCCATAAGCTGCTAAGGAAGGCTATTAATTAAAACTTGATCGATCCAGGATTTAGAAGCATTATGTCAAAATTGTGCTAAGGTTTTGGAGGGCAAAGGGAATTGTTATTTGTTCAACCAAAGGGACACACTCAGTGTCTGAGACAGAAAATAAGGAAAGAATGAACAAGAGCATATGTGATAGTACAAAGACTTTACTTCACCAGGAAAAAGAAGTCTTGTAAATTTAATGAGGCAATTGGGAAAATATTTGTCTTCCTTCATCTGGACTTAAAATAGACACTCTGAGAATGTTTATTGTTTGGAAAATTTGTTTGATTATAGAATTTAGCAGTATTTTGTGTATACCTAACCGAATGGGCGAAAAACATATGGCAATAACCAGTGCTTATGATAAGAAATCTAAGAATATTTTACTTGAAGTGTTCACATCAGTTGTACATTCTGTGAAATGTGATGATTTCTTCACACTATCAGTATGATCCAAAACCTGATTAACTAGAAACTCTAACTTGAAAAAAAGTGAATCATGGTGGCTATGGGGAGTGAAGGGTGTTCAAGTAGAACTACATTAAAGAAATAATAACAATTGCAAATAAAGGAAAACTTTTCACTAGAAAGAAGATAACAATAAAAACAAATATCACCAAATAATTCTGAGCTAAGACCTTTGAGAGAAAATTTTTGTTGTTTATTGTTTGCTGTTTATTGTTGTTAGGAGCTCTGTTGGTCTGGTGGCAAGAAGCTGCACTATAATCCCTAAAGCACATAGTTCAAGGCCACAAGTTGCTCCTCGGGAGAAAGACGGGCAATTTCCTTCTGTGCAATTAACTGTCTTTGAAAACCCACCAGAGAGTCAGCTATATATAGGTTGGTTCACAACAATGCTATCAGCTTAATGCTATGATAAAATGCTCTTCCAAGCATCGGCACACCTCCTCTGCTCTTCTTCCTGCTCTTCTTCAACTTCCTAAAAGTTGTTTTTGTCGGATATGTCAGAGTTGAATTGTGCTCCATAAGATTTTCAGGGGCTGAGTTTATGGAAATACATGACTGGATCTTCCTCCTACAGTGCCTCTGAATAGACATAAGACTCGACTGTACACAACAACAAATCGCTGTGCAAAGCCAATCATGGAAGAGTAAAGTTGGTAAAGTAGGTTCTTTTTTTTTCCCTTTTTAAAAAAATTTATTTTAATGAAAGTTTATGGAGACTTTGGATTTCCATTCATTCATAGTGGCATACTTTTCTCCTTTCCCACTCTTCTCTCTAGTGTGCTTTTCTTTAAAAAGTGAAAAAAAAAGCATAAATATACACATACATTCTTTCATTGTTATATAATCCCCTCCACTCTAGTCCTCTCCACTATGCAGCTTTCATTCTGGATTCTTGTTATGACAATAATACCTAATCATATATTCCTCCTAAACAGTTCTCTCCCTCATTTGTTTCAATGCAGTATACATTATTTATCCTCTCTTAGTTCCTGCTTTACAGCAGTGTCCTTTTTTGACTGAGATATTCTACTCAGCATAATGTCCTCCAGGGTCACTCATTTTGTATAATATTTCATGAGTTCCTTATTTTTCAATGCTGCATAGTATTCCATTGTATGACTATACCACAGCTTCTATATCCATTCGTTTGTTGATGGGCACTTGGATTGTTTCCAACCCTTTGCCGTTGTGAACAAAGCCTCAATAAACATGGGTATGCAGATATCGGCTTGGGTGGCAGTTCTGGTTTCTTTAGGGTATATTACCAGTAGTGGAATTACTGGGTCAAATGGTATTTCTTTTTCCATTTCTTTTTGAGAAAGCAGTATACTGCTTTCCATAGTGATTGCACCATTTCATACTCCCATCGACAATGAATAAGGGTTCTAGTTTCTCCACAACCTCGCTAGCATTTGTTGTTTGCTCTTCTGTTAAATTTTGGTACTCTTACTGGGTTGAGATGACATCTCATAGTTGTTTTGATTTGCATCTCTCTTAGAGCTAGGGATTTTGAACATTTCTTCATGTGTTTGTTTGCCATCTGAATGTCTTCTTTGGTGAAGTGTCCATTCATATCCTATGTCCCTTTTTCAATTGGGTTGTTTACCTTTATCTTGTAGTTTTTGAGAATTTTTTTAAATTCTAGATATAAGTCCCTTGTCAGATATGTCATTACCAAATAATTTTCCCAGTCTATGGCTTTCCCTTTTGTCATCTTGGAGAATATTTTGGATTCATAGGGATTTGATTCTTAGAAGGTCCCTTTCATCTATTTTATCATCTCCTGGTTGTAGGTTTTTCAGGATACTTGGAAGACTGTTTATGCTCTGGATTAGGGCTTCTACAGTTCTTCCAAGTTTTTCTCTAATGAAGTTTATAACCCTTGGTTTAAGTCGTAGGTCCTTGATCCACTTTGAGTTGGTTTTTGTGCATGCAGTGAGGTATGGATCTTGCTTGAGTTTTCTACAGACAATTTCATCATAAGATTAAATATTTGGGAGTAAATCTAACCAGAAACACCAAGAATCTATTCAAAGAAAATTGCATAACATTAAAATGGAAGAATATACCTTGCTCATGGATAGGAAGATTCAATATTGTGAAAATGACAATACTACCAAAGGCAATTTACGCTTTCAATGCAATCCCAAAACAAATACCAATTCCTTTCTTCAATGAGATGGAAAACACAATCTCCAATTTTATTTGGAATGGAAAGAAACCTTGAATAAACAAAGCACTCTTTAAGAGGACACACTGACAAAAGAGATTAATCAGAACTGGTTTTGACAAGCACTGTGGCAGTGGGACAATTAAAACAGACTTTCAAGGACAAAAAAGAGAGGAAAAAAAGAGGGGGAGAAGGATAGAGAAAATAGTGCAACAATGAGTGAATGGAAATCCAAAATCTCTGTAAATGTTCATTAAAATTAATAAAATAAAATTTAAAAAAAAAGAAAAGGTAGGAGACTTCTCATTCCTTGATTTTAAATCCTACTACACTGCTGTGGAGGTCAAGGCAGAGTGGTTCTTGTACAATGACAGACACACAGATCAATGGAATAGAACTGAGAACCCAGAAATCAGCCCATGTACCTATGGTCAACTAATTTTTTAAAAGGAGATTAAATCAGTTAAGTGAGGAAATGACAGCATTTTTAACAAATAGTGTTGACAAAATTAAAGTAGGTTCTTGATCAGATTAGATCTGAGGAGTTAATATTTTGTGAGTACCTTTCCTTTGGGGTATTGGAAAAGTTACTTTAAAAAATATTTTGAAGTATCAATCTCATATTGTAGTTCTTCTGCTTAAGTTTTGGACTTGATTATGGATTTTTTGATTAATCTTTTTCTGATTCTGGAATGCTGCTGATGTACCAAGGAAGGGGGTCCCTGAATGATGCAGTCAACAGGTTTGATACAAACCAAAATGTTGGAGGCTTGTGTCCATCCAGAGACACTGTAGAGGGAAGACCCAGTCATGTATTTCCATAAGTTCAGCCCCTGAAAATCTTATGGAACACAATTCTATTCTAACGTATTCAACAACAGCAACAACTGTTTGGACCAAATGGAAGAGCAGCAGAGGTGTTCTGCCACTGCTTGGAAGAGCATTTTATCATAGGATTATGTGCAATCATTAAACTATGGATAATAAAGAAGGGATGACTTTCGATGAGTCTTTTAATTGTATTTCACTTAATATCTGCACACTCTATCACTCTTATTTTCTCACTGAGAAATGACAGCTGTCAATTCCTTTGCTGAGTAGTTCAGACTAACTGCTGTTAAGCCATTCCTTGCTCAGAGGGACCCTCCTTTGAGTTTCTGGCTGTGAATCTTTATGGAAGAAGGTGGCGCATTGTTCTCCCACAGAGTGCCTGCTGTATTCAAGGCATCAACTTCACCGGTTAGCAGTCTGACACTTTATACAGTAAGCCACTATAAAAATATTTCTTCAGTGAGCCAATTGTATAAAAAGATGACATAGAAATGAAAATGTAGTTACAGTATAGTACAATACAATATGTTAAATGTTGTGCTCAGAGGCATGGGAGTACACAGCAGAAAGACAGGCAGCATCCTAAAAGAAATAATATTTATGCTCAGGCACAAAGAATGAGTAGGAGGTAGGCAGTTGGAAGAAATGGCACATATACTCCAAAAACTATACAGATCAAAAAAAGGAAGTAAACACAACCCGCCCACAACTATGTCTATAGCACAACTAAGAAACAGAGAATATTACAAATGAAGGTTTACATACAAGTGGGAGAAAACATCTGAAACAGGCAGAGCCTGATTCAGAGGAATATCTGAATAGAAAAACAGAACAGTAGGGGAAGACCATAAGGGAGAGGAAAGGAGAATGTAAGTAAGATTCCCCCTTCCCTGAGATAGCCTCACATCCTTATGAATAGGCAAACAATGCACTGAGAGCAGTCTGCTATCCAGTAGATGGGTAATTTAGAAGAAGGCCTTGGCATGGCCTCTTCTGAAGGTGAAAAAAAGCAAGTTAGGGAAGGGAGCCATGTGTCCTTGAGAACCTGAGAGGATGGATGGTGTGGTCATGGAGTTCTCGTGGCCTGGTCCTCAGAAGTTGCTCTGTTAAAGCCTAGGTCATGCTTCATCCACCATGAGAGAAAAATGGAAAGCATCCTCTCAATGCCACAACAGGAAAAAAAGAAAGAAAGAAAGAAAGAAAGAAAGAAAGAAAGAAAGAAAGAAAGAAAGAAAGAAAGAAAGAAAGAAAGAAAGAAAGAGAGAGAAAGAAAGAAAAAATAATGTTTCTTTAATAATATTTTAAGTGTGAATAGATGCCCTTTCAGTACGTTTGTTGATTTTGTTGTGTGCTGTGAAGTGATAACTGGTTCATAGCAGACTCTCCAGTGGAGATTACCTAGCCTCCTCCCTCAGAGCTGCTAGTTGATTCCAGCTGCATGACTTTGAAGTTCCAGTGCAGCTTCTTACCTCTAGACCACAAGAGTTCCCTCCTTTTAGTATAGAAGATAATGAAAGGACTTCTTATCAGGTTGTAAAGGCTTATGTTCTTAGCCTAGAACAAAATTGAAGAAGACCTCCTTATCAAGTGAGTATACTTTACCTGTCATGGTTTTTGCCTGCATCCTACACTTAGATGCTATTCTTTCCATTAACACAATAAGGTCTTCTGACCTTGTATCAAACATGGAATGTAACACAGCTTAAGGAAACAATGAATTCATAGAACACTGCACACCATGAATGAGTGTGGAAGACATTATAATGAGTCTAATCTTAGTCGCAAAAGGACAGATACTACCTAAGACAACAGTTATAACAAAAGAATGGATACAAGAGGAGGGGTGAGAGCAGGAAAAGAATGGATAGATAGGGAACACTGCACTGGAATAGACAAAAGAAGGGACAGTCTGAGAGGAATGGAAATAGACACTATGTTTATGACAGCAATCTGGAACAGGACATGCATCACAATTAATTGGGGGAGGAATAAGGAAGAAAAATACACCTTAATGGGCAAGTTAAAAATCAGTCTTGTAAACGTTCACTAAAAATCATGATTAAGAAAAAGAAAAGAAAGATTATTCTTATTGGATAGGAAGGAAAACTTCTATTTTGAACTTTAACTCAGTTATTGCTATATTTGCACTGAATCATAGATTTCTTATTTTCTTATTTCCTTTGCTGAGTCTTTTCACGTTGAGAGATGTTTGAGACCAGGAAAGTTGTCATTCAGTAATACTGGCGTCATAAGGCCCAAGAACACATCCATCCTAAATGAGTAGCATGCACACCCCTGGGTGTTTCCTCACAATCTTGAACTCTTAAGAGATTCAGGTGCTTCTGGAGTGTGTTTCTTCATATTGCAACCCAAAGCTTACATTTGTTCTTCAGTTATTCCAGCTTGGAAATGCCAAGTGAGTTCTTTCCTTTTATATTCTCTGACTCTCTTTGCACATTCTGTTATAATAATAATAGTTTAATTTGTCTTTTTGAGCTGCCCTATAGAATGTTCTTTTTTTTTTAAACAACCACAAAGCATTTATTGTGGTTTGAAGGAATCCTTTGGAAAAGGGAGTGAACGTTTTATCAAATGGAATTTAATCCTAATCCATTAATAGAAGTTGAACACCTCACCATGAAGTCACCTGACCCCTTAGATGGTCCCCTCAGATTTTCATAAGTCCTGAACCTTCAGATCGTTATTCTTCTTTTTTATTATAGTAGTTTATATACAAATTCCAAATACATTATTTCTCACACCAATTCCTTCCCATTTCCCTAAGCTCCCCATGAAATTGTGCAACCCCATAATTAATCCCCAGCCCCCCACACACACATCCTCACCCCTCTGCTTCTACCTTCCCACCTTGGATCTTCATGAGCATTATACAATAATTATCTTATACAGTATCTGCCCTTATGTGACTGAGTTAGTTCACTTAACATAATGCTTTCCAGTCCCTCCCAAGTTAGGTAATAATTTACAAAATTCTTGCTCCAGCATGCTGCATAGTATTCCATTGTGTGAATATACCATAACTTCTCAATCTATTGTTTCCATGTTCTTGCTATGGTTAGTAATGCTGCTATGAACATTGGTGTACAAGTCTCCATTTGTACCCCAGTTCTGTTTTTCTTGGGGTATATTTCAAGCACTGAAATAGCTGGGTCATATGGAATTTCTATGTTCAGCTTTTTGAGGAAATGCAAAACTGCCTTCCAAAATAGTCTTCTACTGCGCTCTTTTGCTTACCCTCCCCTTCTTCATTTTGTCTTCTTGACACTCTAATGCAACTTTCATAGTTTCTTCTGACATCCATTCGATGGGATACCCATTGCCATGTTTCAGCTAATAGGTGCAACCCTGGGCATGCTCACTAATCTATGCCTGTAAATTTGGAGAACAGTTGCATTGCTGACTGACTCGAAGAGATATGTATTTATTCCTATTCCCAAGAAGGACAATGATCCAACAATATCCAAATTATCAAATAATTTCATTACTATAATATGCAACCAAAATATTGTTGACTATCATCCAAAAGTGATTGGAACAGCACATTCACAGGGAACTGACAGAAGTTCAAGTAGGATTTAGAAGAGGCATGGCACCAGGGATATCATTGCTGATGCCAGATGGAATTTGAATGTGTGGATCATAACAAACTATGGCTAACACTGAGATAAATGGAAATCACAAAACAGTAAATTTTGCTTATATGAAATCTATACCTAGATCAAAAAGCTATTGTCCAAATGGAACAAAGGAATACTGCATGGTTTAAAATCAGGAAAAGTGTGCATCAGGGATATATTCTTCTCCATACCTATTCAGTCTGCATGCTGAGCAAATTCATGAAGCCTGACTCTATGAAAAAGAATGTAGCATAAAGATCAGAAGACTCATCAATAACCTGTATTATGCAGACGGCACAATGTCTACTTGCTGAGAATGAGGAGGACTTGAAATGCTTGCTACAAAGGATCAATGACTACTGTCTTCAATATAGTTTACACTTCAGCTTCAAGAAAACAAAGGTCCTTAACACTGGGCCAAGAGGCAATAATACCATGATTGATGTAGAAAGGATTGAAATTGTTAGTGATTTAATCTTTTTTGGATCCATAATCAAAACTTTTTATATCTGCCAGCAGTCAGATCAGGAAATATATTGCTCTTTTTAAGACATATTGCTTTCTTTTTTTAATTGAAATTTTAATGAAAGTTTATAGAAACTTTGTATTTCCATCCATTCATTTTTTTGTATTTTCCTTCCTGCCCACCCCTCCCCTCCCAGTTGGTTTTCCTCTTTGTAAAATAAAAAAAAAATCTTTCATTATCATACAAACCCCCACCCCAGTTCACTCCACCAGGCATTCTGGACTCCTGCTTTAAAATAATATCTAATCATATATTCCTTTCATACAGTTCTCTCCCTCATCTGTTTCAATGCAGTAGACATTATTTAACCACTCTTTTCTTAGTTTCCCTGCAGCCCCAATATCTTTCCTGCTTTACAACAGTGGCATTATGCAGTATTTGTCCCTTTGTGACAGATATTTCACTCAGCATAATGTCCTCCAGGGTGACCCATTTTGTATAATATATCATGAATTCCTTGTTTTTCAATGCAGCATAGTATTCCATTGTGTGAATATACAACAGCCTCTCTATCTATTCATTTGTTGATGGGCGCTTGAGTTGTTTCATATTGCTTTCTTGAAAACAAGTATGTTATCTGAGTCATCTCCAAATTTCTAAAGATCAATGATGTCACTTTGAAGACTAAGGTGGGCCTAATTCAGGCCATAGTCTTTTCAATTATTTGTTATTCTTCTGAGAGCTGGAATATGAATGAGGATGACAAAAGAATTAATGCTTTTAAGTTATTGTGTTGGAGAAGAGTACTGAATACTCCATGAACTGCCAAAGAACAGATATATCTTGGAAAAGGTATACCTAGAGTGCTTCTTGGAAGCAAAGATTAATCTCTCCTACTTTAGGTGTTGGAAAGGGATATTGTGCTTGGAAAAATGGAGGGTCAGTGAAACGGAGGAAGATTCTCAAAGAAGTGGATTGACACAGTAACTGTAGAAATGGGCTCAAGTGTTTCAGTAATAATGAGGATGGCATAGGAAAGGATTCACGTCTGTTCATAGGTTTGCTGTGAGTCATACTTGACTTGACAGCAGCTAACAACAACACAACATGAGAGTGGATGACCCTGCCTTATCCTAAGCCAATCTCACTGTCTTTGTCACACCTACCACTATTACCCCAGTCACTATGTCAATCCATCCCTCCCGAGGCCTTCCTCTTCTGCCTCATCCATCCACCCTTCCAAGCATGATATTCGTTCTTTCAGTCAGCTCTGTATTTTTCTTAATGCTGCTTAAAAAAAAAATTCTTAAGTCACAAACATAAACATACTTAAAATGTCATTCAAATTAATCAACATTCAATACTATATGTTACTAATATTTCTCAATTTGATAGACAAAAGTGATATGTTATTCTGGTTAAAAATTTTCTTTTGGCTCACTAGTCACTTGTTTTTAACAGTGTATTGCAGTTTCATATGTATTTTCCCCCTAGAAGTTAAACTTTCAAAATAATCATTCGATAGAACTCTTCACATTGCTGTTGTTTTTAGGTGCCATCAAGTCAAGTACAACCCACAGTGACCCTACGAACAACAGATCTGAACCCTCTCCTATTCTTTGTCATCCTCACACTTCCTGACACACTAAAGCCCATTGCGGCAGTCACCATATCAATCCACATGGTCGAGAGTCTCCATCTTCTTTGCTGACACTCTGCCTTTCTGAGTATCATGTTCTCTCCAAGGTATAGCCCCTCCTAATAACACACCTAAAATATGTAAGGTGAAGTCTCATTGTTTTTGCCTTCGGAAATCATTCTGGCTGCACTTTCTCAAAGATATATGTGTTTGTTTGTTTGGCCATCTATAAGATACTCAGTGCTCTTCTCGAGCACCACATCTCAAAGACATCAATTCTTCTGTCATTCTTATTCATTGTCCAGCTCTCAGATGCATAGCCTGTATCAGACTCACCTTAGTCCTTAGACTGATATCATTACTCCTCAATAATCTGAAGAGGTCCTTGGCTACAGACTTTCCCAGTGCAATACATCTCCTGATTTCCTGACAGCTGATACCCAGGATGCTAATTGGTGGACCCAAGTAAGATGAATGATTGACACTTTCAATCTTTTCTCCATCTATTATGTTGTCTATTACTCCAGAAGTAAGAATTTTGTTTTCTTGATGTTGAGATGCACACCATACTGAAGGCTGTATTCTTTGATGTTCTGCAACAAGTGCTTCATGTCCTCCTCACTTTCAGCAGGCAGTGTTGTGTCACCTGCATAATTCAGGCTGTTGATGAGTCTTATTATCTTAGTGCCACATTCTTCTTCATAGAGTCCAGCTTCTCGAATATTTTCTCTGCATACTCATTGAGTAGGTATGGAAAGAAAGAATACATCCCTGATGAACTCTCTTTTTAATTTTAAAGCACGTAGTGTTTTCTTGCTCTGTTCTCACTACAGAGGTATGGAAAGCACAATGAAGTTCTCTGAGATTCCTATTCTTCTCAATGTTAGCCATAACTTTTCACATTAATGGCACAAAATGTCCACCAGAGATTCAGATCACTTACCTTCAAGTTGATTTTGACTCATGATGATCTCCTCTGAGTTTCTGAGGTGGTAAATCTTTGATGTTATTGTTAGATGATCTTGAGTCCAGTATGATTCATAGCAACCCTATGAACACATATCTGAATCCTACCCTATCTACTGCCTTCCTCATCATCTCTGATACACTTGAAAGCATAGTTGCATTAACTATGCCAATTCATCTCATTGTGGTCTTCAACTTTTTTGCTGATCCTTTTTCTTTGCAAGAATGTTCCTTTCCAAAGAATAGCTTTTCCTAACACATGTTCAATGTATGAAAGACAGAGCTTCACCATTTTTGCCAACGAGCACTCTAGCTGCATTTTTTTCTAGAACATATCTCTTGGTACTTTTGTCAGTCCATGAGATATTCAGTACTCTTTTCCAATATGACAACCCAAGGCATCAATTACTCTTGTTATCCTTATGTATTGTCCAGCTTTCAGATGCATAGCATGTGATTTAGAAGATCATGGCTTGAATACAGTGTACCTTACTTACTCTTTGACTGAAATCGTTGCTCTTTAGTACTTTGGAGAGGACTATAGCCTTGCTCAATGTTATACATCACTCTTGATTTCCCTACTGCTGGTACCAAAAGTGTTGATTGTGGGTCCAAGCAAAATTAAATTATTAACAACTTTATTCTTTTCTCTTTATATCATGATGTTACCTTTTGGCCTAGTGATGAGGACCTTTGTTTTCTTGATGTTAAGATATAATCTATTTGAAGGCTGTAGTCTTCAAACACTGCAGCAAGTGTTTCAAACCCTGCTCATTTTCAGCAAGCAAGGCTGTGTCATCTGCCTAGCACATGTTGGTGTTGAGTAGTCTTCCTCTGAGCCTTGTTCAGACAACAGCTTCTGAGTGTAAGTATAGATTTTTCATGAGCACAACCAAGTGTTCTGAGAACCCCATGTTAGCCACAGTTCATTGTGATCCACATGGTCAAATGCCTTTGCAGTCAATGAAACACAAAGAGACATCCTTCTGGTATTCTCTGCTTCCAGACGGAATCCGTGTGGTATCAGCAATGATGTACCTGGCACCATGGACTCTTCTAATCTAACCTTGAACTTTCGGCAGTTCGCTGTCAATGTACTATTCTAGCCATTTTAAGATTGTCATCAGCAATATTTTGTTTGGATGAGATATTAATGATAATTGTTCAGTAATTTCTATATTCTGTTGGATCACCTTTCTAGGGAATAGGGATAAAAATGGATCTTTTCCAGTCAGTCAGCCAGTCAACTCTCCTCCAAATTTTCTGGCATAGACTGGAGAGCATGTCCAAGGTTGCATCTGTTAGCTGAAACATGTCAATTGGCATCATCTTAATTCTTGGGGCCTTATTTTTGCCAATGCCTTCAATACAGCTTGAACTTCTTCCTATATGCACCCTAAACCAAAAACCTAAACCAAGCAGGAATGAATGGAGGATTTTTACAAACTGTTGGCAAGATGCCTTCAGCAAAGGGCTTGAGTGCCTTGGGGATGATGAGGATGGTACGGGATAGGAAGGCTCAGGTCCGTTGTTCATACGGCCACTATGAGTTCTACCTAACCTCATGGCACCAAACAAAATAACAACAACAGCACCAATCAACTTTTAGAGTCTGAAGTTGAACAAGCATGCAAGCTAAATGTGTTAATAATTTTTATGATTAGAATGAGAAAGTTGAAAACATTAAAAAAGAAAGGGTATTTGGAAAGTAATTTCTTGGTGACAGAAATGATGCTGGAAACAATTGACTAAATTTTGTACATTCAATGATTTAGTAATAGCAAACTTTTTTAAACAAATATCTTTTTTAAAAAACACTAACAGCAACTTTACATCTTAATCTATCTTGATGGCATGCACAGGAATTAGATTGACTAGATCTGTGATGATATTGGCAGACAAAAACAGGCCAGGTGCTGACTATGAAACAGACCATCAATTTCTCATATGAAGCTGAAGAAAATGACAACATTCGACAAGAACCAAAACATGACTGTAAGTTTATCCCATCTAAAATTAAAAACCTTCTCAAGAACAGGTTTGAGACAATGAACACCAATGATGGACAAGAGAAGTTCTGGGATCACACCAAAGATAAAATCCACGAAGGGAGCAAGAGCTCATCACAAAGGCAGGTGAAATAAATATACAAAATGAATGTCTGAATTGACAGAGCAAAAGTGCATTAGAAGCCAAAACAAAAGAGATGCAAGAGTAAAAAAGCTGAACAGATTTCAAAGGGCAACTTAAGAAGACAAAGCAAAATATTGTAACCAAATACACAAAGAGTTGGAGTCAGAGAATAAGAATACTTGAAAGAACTGAAAACAAATTCAAGCCTGGATGTATAATACTGAGAGATGCTATGGGTAAAATCATGAACGATCCAGAAGCATCAAAATAAGATTGATGAGTCAAAATGTAAATCTTTGTTGTCAACCTCACATAAAGGTTAAACAAGTGTGGCATTAATAGCTCCAGATTTGATGTGCAACCAAGATCCAGAAAAGTGGCAGAATCATCTGCTCCCATCCTGTCAGTTTGGTTTCACAGTACTGACAACCTCCATGGGCATCGTGGATAACAAGGAAAGAAGACAAAAATACACAGGAGGAAAAATCCTGGGATTATTTTTCTAGGGATGTAATATACAGTTTAAAATGAATGCAAAATGCCTCAGTAGACAAAAAACAAAACAAAGCAAAGAAAAAAAAAAAAACCACCCACGCATGTGCTCACTAAGTTGTGCCAAGTCTGGAGGACAGCTTCCTGGCCAACTGACTGGAAGAGATCGATATTTGTTCCCATTCCAAAAATAAGTGACACCACAGAGTGTGGAAATTATTGAACAATATCATTAATATCACATGCAAGCTAGATTCTGCTGAAAATTATCCAAAAACAGCTGGAGCAACACATCAACACAGAACAGCCGGATGTGCAGGCTGGATTTAGAAAAGGTCGTGGCACTAGGGATGATAGCTGTTAGATGGATCTTGGCAGAGAGCAGAGAGTACCAGAGGAATATCTATCTGTGCTTCATTGACTCTGTAAAGGCTTTTGACTGTGTGGATCACAACAAGCTATGGCTGATTCTGACAAGAATGGGAATCCCATAACATTTGATTGTGCTTATGGGAAAACTTTACTTGGACCAAAGAAAGAGGCAGTCGCCACAACAAAGCAAGAAGGGATCTGTCAGGGATGTATTCTGTCT